>NW_028300963.1:4042500-4342500 GCF_049000335.1 Polistes dominula
TACCATTCTCTGTCTTTGCTAATCATTTGCGACATGTTGTTGCATCGTTTGTATGATAATGATTGATATTAAAATAGAAATGATCGTACGAAGGTTAATTAGAAAGAAAAAGACAAAGTAAAAATAGAAAAAGATAGAAGATAATAAATTTTTCTACGAAAATTTTAATCAGTCAGACAATTTCAATCTGTCTAAATGAAATTTTCCCCCTTTTATATGTGCACGCATGTCTGTGTGAGTATAATATATGTTTGTACAAGTATGTGTGTGAAATTTTAGAAATAATGATTAATTATAATGGAGACGATAATACCTGTTAATTGAAGCGTATTTTATCCACAAAAACCAACTAATCGTTGAAATTACAAAATAATTAATTATACACAAATACGTATAACATAATTGTTTGTTTGTAAACTATTAAACAATTAATTTTATTTGTTCATTAATTAAAAACAATATTAAATAATATTAATTATTTTGATAATATAAATTTTATAATAAATTAACAATTTATTTGTGAGAAATTATTGAAAAGAAAAACGTACATTAAATGAACAAAATTACTTTGAATATTTTCTTTAATATCTTAAAATGAAAAGAAAATTCGATGATTATTGCTACCACATTTATCCTATAACATGGGGATTTAATTATAATACGTAAAGATATTAGCAAATGATCATTGCAATTGACAACAATATACATATAAATCGAAGCTGGTAATAAGAACGATGACAATGGTAATAATCTTACTCTATTATGCGAGATTATGTACCCTTCCTCGAATCGTTCAGTATCTAGGTCACGAGAAATACCAGAATCACTGGCACACCATTCTCCTCAACCATCGTATATGCTTCTCTCCCACATATACAAATATACACATAGGAAACAATATATATATATATATGTACATACATAGATACATTCTTGATGCGAACATGTTAGAATACATAAAACTTTAAACAAGTTCACGAAGATTTTTCCTAAATTGGCCAAATATATATATATATATATATATATATATATATATATATATATATATATGTGAATAAATAATATTAATTTAATTAGTTCATTAACTAAAAAAAAAAAATACTAAATAATATTAATTATTAATAATACAAATTTAATAATTATATATATAATTATAATATTATTATTTATTATGTATTATAATTAATATAATATTATATATAATATTTAATTGCATAATTTAATTATATATTATTATATATTAAATTTAATTATATATATATATATATATATATAAAATAATAATAATAATTATTATTATTATAATTTTTAATTACATAAATTATAATACAATCAATTCTAATATGCAATCTTTGATAAATACGATTCATTAATGTACCTACAAATACAAAAACATAATTAAAAAACAAAAACCAATAAAAAACATAATTAAAGTATAAAAAAATTATTAAAAAAAAAAAAAAAAAAAAAAAAAAAAAAAATTAACGAAAAAGATTCATTTTTCGTTTCTGTTTTTCTTGTTGTTTTCTCTTTTTTTTTTTTTTTTCTATTTCAAATTTATTCTTATTTTCATAATGAACGATGTATTTCAACTTCACGACACGAGACACGATATATTTAACAAAGGAGATTACAAAAAAAAAAAAAAAAAAAAAGAAGGGAAGGAAAGGATTACTATGCTTCTTTCATATTGAACAAAAATATTTTGCATTCGTCAAGTTTATAAAGAACGATTATACTTTCATATTCGGTTTGCCCTTATTTCCCCACTATCCCTCTCCCAATTTCCATGACAATTTTCTTCCAGTCGACTTTAAGAGAATAATTTGCATGATGTTCTTGAAATATACACACAAAAACACACACACACACAAACATATATACATTAAAGAATTCTATGTTTTGTACGAGTTCTCTCGTGAAATCGTATTCGTGTTCGTTTTTGCGTGTAGTTATGCGAAAAATTGCGAAGGAACACGCTCACAATTTCATTGTCATCATCATCATCATCGTTATGCATCATTATCATAGTAGTAGTCATCATCATCATCGTCATATTCATCGTGATGATAGTACTACCAAGTATCTTTATACATTGTTTTAAAAAATTCTAATTTCCTGTAAAACGCAACAGGAAAAGAATTGCTTATAGTTAGGTATATATATATTTTTTTATATTATTATATTATTTTTATATTATATTTATATTATATATATATATAATATATAAATGTAGCTTTTGTTAAGAAAAAAAAAAAGAAGTCTTTCATATTACGTCACGCAATAGCGTTCTTTCCGTTTCACGTTTCACAGTTCTATTACTTCCTAGTACGCTTTTGAACCTTTTATTGTGAGATAATACGAAATTCATTTTGATTGTGCCAATCTTGAAGAAAACTCGAAATTGGAAAAAGTACTTTTCTTACAAAATAAAGTTACAAAAGAAAATTAAATAAAAATCAAGTGTTATATATATATATATATATATATTTTACTTACATTAGAAAAAAAAAAATAAAATCAAATCAAATAAAAATTCAACAGATATAATAGATAAATAAAAATTTTTGCTGATATAAATAATTAAATAAATAAATAAATAAATAAATAAATAAATAAATAAAAAAATCCTTCGAGAGAATCTTAAAAATATTTAAATAAAAGTTTTCTACGAACTTTCCTAACCTTTTCTTACGTACTTCTTACATATGTATATATATATATATGTGTGTGTTAATATGTGTGCATATGTATGTGAAAAAAAAGAGAGAGTACACCATGCGTGTATTGCATAGAATTCAAGAGTCACGGTCTATCTTTTATCGGTCGTTTAAAATTATTTTTTTTTTTTTAAACGAATACGCATTGTCAACAATTACGTGTGTAAATATCTCTATATATACATGCGTGCATACACGCATGTATATGTATATATGTAATGCGAGTATGTATATACGGAAAGGAAAAGAAAAAGAAGTAGCAAGTTGTGTGTGAGAGAAGTATTTACGACCTTCGTGTCGCGTCGTCCTCGAGTTTGCGCGTACATTACGAAAAAAAAAAAAAAAAAAAAAAAAAAAAAAAAAACAACTTGGTATTAGATACACATATATACATTACATATATTTATTTATATATATGTGTGTTTGTGATAAACAGGAAAAGAGAAAAAAGGTAGAATGTAAAAATAATATAAAATGTAAAAAAGTAGAAATATTCTTCGTGCGAGTTACATCTCTTGCGATATCTAATTGAAAAATTTATATATATATATATATATAAACATATTAATATGTATGTATAATGACGTATGTAAACATATAATATAATGTATATGTATGTAAAATAATATGTGTAAAATATATAGTATAATGTATATGTATGTATAATGATTTGTAAAAATATATAACATAATGTATATGTATGTAATAATAAATATTTAAATGAAACTAATTTATCTTTAATATATTATTTTACGTTATACTGAGAATAACATTGATTATTATTTAAAAAAAAAAAAAAAAAAGGAATATATAATACGTGCAAAATATTAAAAAAAAAAAAATAAAATAAAATAAAATAAGGAAACTTTGGATAAGTTCTAATTACAAGTTAACAAGTTACCTTGAAAAAAGAAAAAAAAAAAGAATTTATAATATGCATTTAAAAAAGAAAAAAGCTTACAGACACTTATAAACGTAGGCGTGGTTAAAAAAAAAAAAAAAAAAAAAAAAAAACAGAAAAAAAGAGAATAAAATAAAGAAAAGAAAGAAGAATATATAAAAAAAAAATAACAGACGACTTTTTAGGATCGTTAACCCATAGATGGTCTCTGGATAATATGCAAAAAGTCCTTCGGTGCAAATGAGTCATCCTCTCGATACCATTGACCCCGTCGTCCAACCCTCAACGTCAATATATAGAAGATATACACATATGTACATACATAGTTATATACATGATATATATATATATATATATATATATATATATATATATATATATGTACACCATTCCAATATCCTCCCCATCGCCCATTTTTCTTGAGTCACCCTTATACACGTCATAGTTACTCCAACAGTTAGACCACGACTATCCTAGTTGGTTTTACATTATGTGTAGACGAATGTTCAACCCTCTTCTTCGTTAATTTTCACCCCCTTCCTATTCTTTCTTTTTCATTCCCTTTTTCTTCATTCATACTTTCATAGTTGGGTGGATGATCCACTTAGCGTGAAGTATTACACCCTACCCCACACCCTAAACTACTCTCATTTATGTCTATCTATCCATCTTCATCATTCTTACCCTTGAACGTCCACTTGTTTTTTTTCTTGTGTGTGTGTGTGTGTTTTTTTTTTATATCAATTAAATCATTCCTTTATTTCTTTTTCTGTAAGTTCTATTATTAGAATTATTAACCCTTTGACTGCTGAACACTCCTGGCCTATGCAGTCCGTACGGACGGCGCGCGGCGAGTACTAACGATCGCTGTGGACTGAATACTTTTTCGGTAGACTGAACTCTGTTGATGAACTACTCAAAGCATAAATCGTACTTTCGTACGAGATTAAATAATTCAAGAGCGTTATTTTTTAGAATTAATTATTTATTAGTATTATTTTTTAGTATTCCTTATTATTGACGTTGAAACTTAAAATAAACTAAAATTTGTGTAACAAAATAGAAAACAATAAACTGGAAAACTAAATTTAATAAATATAATATAATATATATATATATATTATAATATAATGCATTTTTGGCATTTGTTTATTGCCGTTGCTAAGGAATGCATTTATACGTATCTCACAGACGCATAATGGTATTAATTCTGTGTAGGTGCTCGAAAAATTGACAAACGCATATATGCGTCCTTAGTCCATGCCGAACACTTACAGAAAGCGCATATATGCGTCCTTAGTCCATACCGATAGCTTCCGCCAGACGCATATATGCGTCTGTAGCAGTCAAAGGGTTAAATGATAGTTGATAAATTAAATTAACGAAATAAAATTAATTATAATTATTATCATACCACCAACACAAGAAACCGTGCTAATCTTATATATATATATATTTATTTATTTATTTATATATTTAGTATACAGTTATTTGTTATAGTTTTTAAAATATATTTTATTATATAGTTATTATATTATATTATATATATATTAATATTAATATTAATAATAATAATAATAATAATAATAATAATAATAATAATAATAATAATAAATATTATTACATTTATATTTATAAAGATATATGTAAAATATATAAAATATATATTTTATTACAAATTTGTAATTAATATACAAATAATGAAATTAAAATTTTAATATAAATTAATATAATTAAAATTTAATATAAATTTAAATAAATATATATATATATATATATATATATATATATATATATATATATTATAAAATATAAATTAATTCCGACTAGTACAACACCTATGTCCAAATTCAATACTTCCGTAAAGGGTTAAATGTGTAAAAGATTATTTTTTATATTATAAATTTTGTAAATAATGTTACGTATGATAACGAATGTTATTTTTTGTTTTCTTTTTTTACATTTATGAAATATTTTATAATACTAATATAGATAATAAAAAAATATACGATAACGATTACGTAGAACAAACATATGACACACCAATTAAAATTTTTCAAAATATAAAATGCGTTCACCTAATTCTAATGAAAAAAAAAAAAAAAAAAAAAAAAAAAAAAATTATAAAAATAATATAAAGAAATAGGAATTACTCATACAGTAATCCATTATATTTCCTGTTTTCTCATAACTCTTCGTATTCACGCGTTCTCCATAAAAGGACGATGATCGCTTTCTTTGCAGAATGAAACCACAGACCGCATCCGTTATCGTGAGATTTATCAATCCTTCGTTTCGTTTTATTATTATTATTATTATTATTTTTTTCTACTGTTCGTATCTACTTGTTTTTTTTTTGTTTTGCTTTTCTATTTAAAATAAGAAAAAAAAAAAAAATATTTCACACGGTTCTTAACATCATTTTTTATTCGTCATTCGTTACGAATGTGATAATCAAATTATTTACAACGAAAGAAAAACAACGTAATATGAATAACGAATATCGGTATACGTGAGTACGTAAGTACATTTTTAAATTTACCGCTAAAATATTGACGCGCTTTCGAGATCTCGAATCGTTTTATTCGAATAAAATGAAAATTATCTACCAAGTTGTATTATTTAAATAATTAATTTCACTTTCGAGGTATCAAAAGTAAAAAAGAAGAAAAGAAAACAAAGGAAAATAAAATTGTTCTGCAACGTTTATTTCATTAAATAATTAATTTCACTTTCGAAATATCAAAACAAAACAAAACAAAAATAAAATAAAATAAAAAGAAAACAAAGAAAAAGAAAATTTTTCCCGCGTTTATTCAAACCGAATGAAAATTTTGTTGAATGATAAAAATTTTCTATAACATTGTTTTCTTTAAATAATTAATTTTACTTTTAAGGTATCAAAAAAAAAAAAAAAAAAACAAAAAAAAAAAGGAAAATAAAATTCGGAAGAAGTTGAAGCGCGTTTATTTAAAATAATCGAAAGTTAAGTTTTCTTGTCACGTTTCTAATCTTATTTTGTATGTTGAGCTCGTGTAAGACAGCATCGAAATAGAAAATCTAACGTGTTTACACAAAGACCATGACAAAAGAGAAATTTCTTATTCGGATTCTCTTTCAAAAACTAGGAAGGAAGAGGAGAAGGAGAAGGAGGAGGAGGAGGAGGAGGAAGAAGAGATTCGAAACTCCCGCGTGTGGTATGGTGTGGTGTGTCGTATCGTGTCATGTATCGGTAAATAATAATGTAGTTGATGTATATTAGTGTGTGTATGTGTGTGTTACGTCTAGAAGCACGCTACGTGACGAGTGTCTATCATTATGTATTAATTACAAGTGAAACATGGCATTTAATTATCTTACAAAGGTTGTCAACGAAATTCTACGTATCATGAAATCGAACTTTGTCAAAAGTTATGAGATAACAACACGTGATGATAACTTTTTCAAAATTAATGATCAAACGAATTGTTTCTATTTCATTCATTATATATTATTATTTTATATTTTGTTATTATTATTTAATATTATTAACACTTTGACTGTCATGTTGGTCATTGGTGACAGGAGCGTATGAACGTTTTACAATTATAAAAAATTAAATGGAAATTGAAAGTTAGTGTATTTGAATATGACAGATATATTAGAAGATACTTTGAAATAAAAAGTGTCCTATTGAACAATTACAATTTTTTATTAATATCAATTTAGTATTATGCCATTATATTCTTTGAATAATAAAAATAATGCAATGGCGTACTACTGGGCAAAACATATGATTACGGCGTACCAGTCAAAGGGTTAAATATATTATATTATTTTATATATTATTATAGTATTTTATATATTGTTATTTTATATATTATTGCAATATATTATTTTATATATTGTTTCTTTGTGGTTAATGCAATTTCACGTTAATTAAAAACTTGATTTAATAAGAATACTAAAATTCATCTATTAATTATTTTTTTTTTTGAACGATGAAGAAAGAGTAGGTAAACATAATAATAAATATTAATATTTGGCAAATATTCAAAATAAATTTGAAACGATCAAATACGAAGCAATAAAAAGACAGAAAGAAAGGAAAAGAAAAAGGATAGAATAAAATAAAAATAAAAAATAAAAGAAAAGAAAAGATGAATCTCTTGCGTGTTCTTGATATCTCTCGATGATAGTTATATGACGTCAGAGTTAATTTAAAAATAAGGAAGCCAATAACGAGTAATAACTAGATATTAAGATGCAATCAGCGGGGAAATAACGAAGAAACAAGGAATGAGTAAGAAAAAGGCATGCGCGAGTTTAAAAAAGTAGAAGTGCACCAAAACAAGAGGGAAAATACTTGGAATGTGACGAGTTTTAAACTCCAAGAGGTATGAGAGAGAAAGAGAGAGAGAGAAACACAAAGAAAAAAGAAAATAAAAACACTTTGAAATAGTCTTTTACTTCACTTGCTCAAACTTGTAATAAAAAGATAAATTGAAACGAAATAAAAAATGATGAAAGAAAATCCAAGAATAATAGATTAAAAAAAAGAACTAAATATGTTTACAAAAAAAAAAAAAAAAACAGTACGGGTACAAGAGAGAGAGAGAGAGTGAGAGAGAGAGAGAGAGAGAAAAGATTATCCACTTGCGTGATACTTTTTCAACGAATTATTTAAACATAGCACGTTGCTAATAACGGGAATTTCCCGTCATTGTTCACCTGCAATATTTATTAGATTATACGACTCCCTTTTTAAAATCATTCCTCTCTTCCTCCTCCCTTCCTTCCCACTCTTTTTCTCTTTCTCTCTTTCTCTCTTCATCGTTTAGTCTTTTTAAATTGAAATTCATTTCACTTTGATATATATATGTGCCCATAATTATGAAAGTGGTCTAAGCCAAAATAAAAAATAAAAATAAAAATGAGTTTATCAGTTGTTATTATGCACCACATTATTTTAAACTAAATAAATTTAATGTAATTGAAAACGATATTGTCAAAAATGAAGCGTTAGATAATGTCTGTTATTTCAATATTTTATAGAATTCATATAGAGTGTTCAAATATAAATCTTTGAATATTTCAAAACAAGAGATACATAGACCACTCTCATAATTATGGGCACATATATCTATCATAAAAAATAAAGTAAAATAAAACATTAAAAAACTATTTCGAGTAATTGAATAAAAAATGATTCACGTGGTTTATAATTTGAATTTACGATAGATTATATCTTAATTTTGTTCTCTTTCTTTATCTTTCTCTTTCTAAAAACTTTTCTAAGCTATTATTATACATATATGTATATATATACACCCTTCTAACATTCGTCGAAGTTGTTATCTTACGAATATGCGATCGTAACAACTTGGCACAATGACTAGACGATGTGAATAAGGAATGCATCTGCGTACAATTTAAATGTATATCAAATTGTAACTTCTTTCTTTTTTAATTAATCTACAAATTAAAATGAATATAAATGGTTCACGAAATAAAATGAAAAAAATAAAAATAAAAATAAATAAAGAATGACATTTAAATTAAATATTTTTTCTCAATAATTGCAAAATTAATCATTTACAAGAATAAGAAGAAGAAAGAAAAAAAAGAAAGAAAAATTATTCTACGATAAATTCAATTCAACGAAAAATCCTTGAACCTTGTACACACTTTTATCTGTACAAATTATAAAGGTGTGTAAATTAATACAAATGTCTATCGTCAATTTTAATATTTTCTTTTTTACACAACAAATTGATATATATATATATATATATATATATATATATATATATATATATATATATGTATCTCAAAATGATTAGAAATATATCGCGAAATAAAAACTAAAAATAAAAGAAAGAAAGAAAGAAAAGGTAGACGGGGAATCCCTGAATATTTCTTCCAATAATTACAAAAGTACAATATAAAAATAAAATAAAATAAAATAAAATAAAATTAAATTAAATTAAATTAAAAAAAAAAAAAAACTCTATCGAATGTAACTCTATACGATTAACGAAAAATGTTTTAAAAAAAGAAAATAAAAAGAATCTTTATACAAACACGCGCTTTTACCTGATCTCACATATATACATATGTATACATTGTATATATATATATATATATACATATGTATATATATATACACAAAGGTGTATATAAATAAATACGATTGTGCGTAGTAGAACGTAATTAAACGGAAATGATATTGGTAGTTAGTTTAGTGTTTCGCTACTTTGTTTGTTCGTTACAATCGTTACTTCGTTTAAGTTGGGAATTAACGTTGAAAAACTAAACGGCGAATAAACCGATAGCACAGCTTGCTTGAGTTTTCAACGTTAAAAGCTACCTTTTCTTTCACCTGCCGCGTAACCTCGACACGGCCGAAGAGATATCGAGTGACAAGCACACATACACACATACATACATAAATTTATATATATATATATAGTATATAAATGTACAGAAAACGAACAGTACACACATACACACGCATGTAGAGACGTTAAAAAGACGATACGCGCGAGCATCGCCACCTCCACTCCTTCTTCTTCTCTTATTCCTCGGGTTTCTCTCTCTCCCACCATGTTGTGCAACATCCCGACACGAAATGTTTCCTTCTAAATTAATCCAATCGTCCTTACAGAGGAAAAATGAATCTAACAGTTTTTGTTTTTCTTTTTTTTTACTCGAACAATAGTTACCACCAACATGCTTGAAACTTTGGAACATCTATCATTCTTTTTACAATATCTTCTTTCTACTGGTATACACATATACAAAAATGTATATTTCCTGATGAAGAATTACACACATCTGGTTTGTTAAAAACACATCTGCAATGATTAATCAAATATTAAACAAATGTCCTTTACGAATAGATTATAGTTTGATTGAATGATTACGTATGTAAAAATAGACCAAAAATTCCGACCTCTGTTTGTTTCTTCTCAAATTTTCCTTTTTCTAATTAAATCTATCTATCTATCTATCTCTTTCTTTCTTTCTTTCTTTCCTTCTACGAGTATTGGAACGTGATCTAATGCACGTTCGCGATAACGCTGTAAGTTTGTCGGATTTATGTAAACAACAACCAAAAAAAAAGAGCTAAGAACGAACACTCCAATATTTTTCTTTTCAACATATTTTCATTCTTTTTTTATCTTCTTTAAAAAAGATTAAAGAGTAAGAAAAGGAAAATATGGGAGTGGTGGGGAATATGTGTTTATAATATGTTTACAAGCTTGATGGAGTAAAAATGAGAGTGATATAACGAGGTAAATTTGATCTCTCATTGAGGACGATAAAGAAAGGGGGAGGGTAAAGGGGTGGGTTTCGACAACGTGAGAAATTTTGTTAAACAGGTAGCAATAGCATGCAGGTGGTAAAAAGGAGAAGAGTAACAAACGTACTACTTACATACACACCTATATGTATATATATATATATATACATATGAGAAAGTGCATACGTTCGATCAGTTATAAAAGCATACAAGTTGCAGAGAGACAGACTGATGGTCTGTATATATAGCATGAACAAGGAGAGAGAGAGAGAAAAACATATCTAATGCAAGAAATAAAATTAAATATAAAAGAAATAAAATAGAATATATGTATATAGAAAAAAGTATTTACCTTAGGCCTGTAAAACCACTTTCTTATGGACTCCATCGCGCATCTAAATCGCGACAATGTCTGCCGTTATCACGGACGAATAGTTGCCGTCGTAATCGTCGTCTTGGTCGTCTTCTTGATCGTCTTCTTCTTTGTCACCACCACTGTAGTTTGAATAGGTAGAAATACTGATTTCAAGTCAATCTGCACAGAGCGCATAGCTAAATCTTTCTCTTTTCAGCTAGCACGAAGGTCGCTGTTGTTGCTGCTTCTACTGTTACTGCTGTTGCTGTTATTAACTCTCCTAGGAAGTGGATACAACAAACAGATGCAGAAATGATAGGCTATACAAGGTGTCTTCCTTTCGCAATACTTCCAACAACCGCACAACCGAACAACCGAACAACCATCGAATGATCTTTCACTCACTCTCCTTTCTTCCTTCCTTTCTTTATTTCTTTCTCTCTTTTCTTCTTTCTTTCTCTGTCTATCTTTTTCTCTTTCGTTCTATCTTTCTCTCTCTCTCTCTCACCTCCTCCTCTTCGCTTTGCGCACGAGAAACACTCACATATCCGAAAGCGGTAATCGCACGTCCATGAGACCGATGATGACTGACCGCGGAAACACGAAAAGCAACTACGCAACTGATTTTCTGCGCATGTCTATACAACTGCGCCATCTGCCTTGTCATCTTCTTACGTTTCCTATTAGTGCGCGCTATTTGAACATACAAAATGTCAATTATTGAAATAACATAATATCGATTGTTTATTATTTTGAAAGATAATAGATATGGTTATAATGAATATAATTTATTATTATTATAATTAATATTTATTGTCTCTTGACAATATTAATTATTAATTTTTGATTGAGTATTAGACTTAAATTTTCCAAAATGATGTGCTTAAAGTAAATTTTGAGTAACAATTATTTTAATTATTTTATTTATAACACCTTTTTCATTGTGCGATTAAAGCAAAAGTATTGATAATACTGCATTATTAACAGAATAAATATTATTATTTAAATTAATAAGATAACTTTGAAACTATTTTAATTTCCTACTTTCAACAATTATTTTCTGATGTCAAAATTTGTAAAGGTTGGCTGCGTGATCTCTTTCTCATTCTGGAATACTGCCTTGGTAATAGATGACTGAGGGCTTCCTTTATATTGCAACCAACGCTTCCTAAAAAATAATTGCAATATATTAATAAATAAAACTTGTAATGAATTAATATGAATATTCTAAACAAATACATTTCTTCCACTTTAGATTCTTCACCCTCCAATTGTCCAACTACGGTTCCTTTGCTCGTATTCATGCACCATCCTTTTAAACCTAACTCTTGACCTTTTTGTTGAGTATACTACATTAAAAAATAAAATTAAAAAAACATTTTTATGTAGAAACAAATAAGTACAATTTATAACCTATATAATTTAGTACATTATAATATCATTTAAAAAATTGTTGATTTCATATTTTCTATAGAAACAAGTATTCAATTTAAATCTGCAAATAAGATGCAGAAATGTTTAAAAAAAAAATTCATCATACCTTTCTGAAGAAGACACCTGTAAAATATAAATAATAGATTAATTAATATCTCCACAATTATTTTGCAAATACTTTTTCATAACATACCTTGAACTGTTCCAAATACTTCAAAATCCAATGCCACAAGCTTTGACATTGTGTTGTACGTTAAAAATCTACGAGTAATCATAAAAAGAATGATAACGCAAAATAAAACCTTCAATTTTTTCAAATAAATTAAATAAATTGTAACGAGATAATTGTCTTTTTCCTTGTCATAAAATACTAATAATACAGATGAAATAATCCTCAAGTAAAATAATGACAGAATCTGTAATACTTTTCTTTCTTGTCCAGCAGATGGTGCTAGTAGTTTATGATCGAATTGAACTATACTGACAGTTGTTTCACATGATCCAAGTTGACATAAACCATAACAGCTGTTACACTATATATAATATATTTAATTAATATATATTATTTATCATGAATGTAAGTAAATAAATGATACTTTAATAATAAATGAACAGAAGATATCTATTACAAAAATATCTTCAATTTTTTCAACATTTTCTCTTTCAGGAACAAAACATTCCCATAGATATTAACGTCAGTAGATTGTTGGAATGGTTGATCAGTAGAAGACATTGTAAAAAAGATTGGTATTCAAAAGCTGTAGTTATTAGAGAAAAAATAAGCGATGCCATAAAAGATATGCCAGTCAGAGATGATGTTGCATGTTTATTATCTACCATTGGTAATGATCAACATTTAAATTATTTGTAATCATTAAGTTTCCATATATTTGTATTTCTATTTGATCCTGTATTATTTTATATTTATTTTTATAGATATCAATTACTTTGACTGTCTTAAATTAATTGAAATTTTGAAAGAAACTGAAGCAAATACTAAAAATATGTTTGGAAGATATGGGTCACAAAGAATGAAGGATTGGCAGGAAATTATGTCTCTGTATGAAAGAGATAATATATACCTCGCAGAAGCTGCACAAATGTTGATGAAATTTGTCAAATACGATGTACCTAGTTTAAAGAAACAAATACAAAAATTACAACAAACACAAGATGTAAGTTGTTCTATAATAAGTTGATAATATTCTATTATTTTGTTCACATATGTGTTATTAAATCTTATAGGATTTAGATAAAGAGACAGAAAAATATAAAAAATCAGAAAGAACGGCGAAAGCTGAATTCGATGCTCTATGTAAACAATTAAATATACCTGGTAAAAATATTCGAGTTGAATTATGTGAAACTGCTAAAACCGAATTACCAAAAATTTGTTCCAAAATAGCGGAAAAAGCTAAATCTTTGGACGATGTTATTAATTTTTACGAAGCATATGTGCAATTTACCAGTGGAAAAGAAATTAATGAAGATAGTTTGAAATGTTTAAAACATGTGATAGGTATGCCAAAATAATTTAAAAAAAAAAGTATATATATATATATATATATATATATATATATATATATATATATATACTGTATAAATATTAAATCAAATGTTAAATTGTTTTATAGAAAAAGGAAATACTATGGTGACAGAATATTTGCAAGAAGATTCGTCACAACAATTAACGTCTAGTTCTGATTTTGACATCGTCGTTGTCGAAGATAGTAATGAAAAACAAACGGAAGAAATTTATGATATAAGAATAGAAAGTGATGATAGTTATATGGAAAATATCAAGTGTGAGAATTCTGGTATAGATATAATATGTTTGGAAGACGAATCAGTGGTTGATTTTCCCGCTCCGACTATTCTAGAACATCAAACAATGATAGACTTTATGAATGATTTATTCGAAGTAAGATATAAATAGCTAATTTACTTTATCAAATTGATAATTATTCTAATAAGAAACTCTTTAAACATATATTAATTATTTCTTAGTTGGAAGCATTTTTAAAAATGCGCAAATATGAATTTCAAGAAAATAAGGAAGATTTGATGGCCTTCAGTAATATACAAGAGATATCAGAAATTGTACAACTTTCTAATTTACAAAGCGTACAAAGTATGTTGCATAAAATTCAAAGTATTATTTCCGACATGTCAGACAGTAAATATCAACACTTATATTCTATCAGAAATCTTCCAAGGTAAATAATATATTCCTTTACTTCTTTTTCATTTTATAAATAGCTAAATATTTCTTGCAGTTACGCGGATACATTAACGTTATCATTGCAACAAAAATTAGCAGTAGTTGAGAGAATGTTAAAGTATCAAGAAACTTCTGTACAAAAGAAGAAAGAAGCGCAAGAACGTATAATAAATTTGCAGCCTGTATTAAATCATGCTGTACAAAGAATGAAAGAATTACAGACTGAGGTACCATTTAAAATTATTAATAACTATGATAAAATATCTTTGATAAATGCACTTATGATAAATAACACTCAAATCTTCTTATATTCTTACAGATAGAACAAGATATTTCTAAAAAATATCAAAATAGAGTTGTGCATATCAGGGGAGGTCCTATCTTGTAATAATAGTAATAATTAAAAGTAATTAAATAATATAAAACTTACATAAAATAAATTATACAGAGTTATTCTTCATTATAACATCTGGTAAACTCTTAAATTAAGAGTAACTAAAACAAAGTTATACTTTATATTTTTGTAATATAAATTCCTGAGGTATAAAAAGCTCTGCTGTTTAAAAGATGCGCAATCTGTAAATATATTATAGAAAACTATTAATCTGCATTATAAAATATACATTTTACATCTTTGGTATACCTAAAAATTGACATGGTACGTGAAACTACATAATCATGAAAAGATTTTGTACTAGTCTCCAAGGTGATGAAGTACAAACAGCTTTTGTAGTTGGGCAAGGATAACGACGCAAACATTCAGCTAAAGTCCTGTCACATTCGCATAAACGTTGAGCACACGAACCTGATCCTCCCCATTTACCATGTTCAACGGCTATAAATCAAAAAAACATTATTTGTTACGTTACACAGTATATTTTGACTAATTGTAACTTATAACAGTTAATGATATACCTACCACATACAGGTTTGTGACCATGATAACATCTCCAATAATATGGTGCTATATATTCCATGAATATTGGACATTCTGTAGCATCATAGCACCAATCATGCATTTTACAACATCTAAAAATAATAATTTTTCATTAGGAAAACACACAACATTTTTTTGATTAATTTATTACAAAATGAAGGGTTTACCGATCAATTCCATCAATGACATATCCAGATCCTAAGAAGCCGCAGTAACAACCATATCCTTTATAAGCCAGTGGATTACATCCTGTTGCACACACTACCATATTATAAAGATGAATGACGCCTCTTTTAAATCTTGTATGATTAGTAAGTTCACCTCCATCACTTTTAATTACACAATTATGTATTAATTTATTAATTTTAATTGTATATATTTAAATAATAAATTAATTTTTGTTTCTTATTGAAAACAATATACTCACATCGTTTTATCAGCTTTGGTAATATTCTTGGTAGCATTGGTAAGCGTTGATAAATCAAATTGTACACTTACATTTGTATTTTTCGAAGATTTCAAATTTTCTAAATTTTCAGCATGTTCTATGACTGATTCTTTGATATTCGAATCATCGCGATGAACTCTATGAATTAAGCCATGGCTCGTTTTTCTTATCGTATATGGCGTTACATTTGTTGCTGTAAAAATAAATAATAAATTATTATTACTTAGACAAAAATGTATATACATTAATTACAATAATTCATTGAAAAATGATATATATATATATATATATATATATATATATTTCTATCGTGTATTTTACTATAATTTACTTTCAGTCTCTAACATTTTACGCTTTCGTGCAACTCTTTAAAAAAATATCAAAAGAATCGCATCGCGTGAGTAATGCATTCGAAATCTGTAAACGTATAAAAGTAATCAGAGCTCGTTCAAAGAATTTCCAATTATAGTTTTGTAATTTTATAAAACTTTCAAACCAAATGTGCGTATCATTTCTCATCGAATTTTCTTATACAAAAAAAAAAAAAAAAAAATCTTTAGTAATTTACAATAAAAAAATTGTATTAATAAATATATACGTACCTCGAACTTCACAATAAAATATGGTAATAAATAAAATAAATTTTAAAGTTAAAGGTACAATACTTCTTCTACGCTTGCAAGCGAATTGCTTAGCTATCGCGTTGAAGGATATATTAATTTCTATTGGATGCATCAGACACGTTTTTAATCAATGAATAAAATAAAAACAATTTAGTGTCATCTACGAATCCCTTTGAATTTTTCTAGCATTTCACAATGTACGATTATAAACATAATACATAGTTCGATAACACGTTTCTTCATTCTCTCAAGAGATCATCATTAAAACGAACAATAAACTTATTTCAATTAAAACGAAATATACAACACTTTAAAACTTATCAGATGATTCTTTAACAATATACACACCGATAACATATTTTCAAATATCATTTAACTTTCGATATAATACTTGAATCACATTGAATACTCGCGTGCATACTCGGATTATTCGAAGAGATTGGATTTTTCTTTAGAACGAACAGAGATATATAAAATATTTCTCTTCTGCTTTATCGTTAGTGATATAATTCATAGAAAAGATCCATCCAAATTTTTGGTGGATGATGATCGTTAAAAATGAATATCCTTCCACTAAAAAAATCACTCAGAGTGTTGCCGAGAGTGTAGAGCAAAGCGTTTTGTTAAACTACTTCGACTGATTTCGTACGTCTCCATATATTGGATGAACCTCACTGTTCATCTCCAGCGTACCGGGCAGGGAGCGTACCTAACTGATGCTTTGAGAAACCTACTGTTACACTTTCCTAGCAAGTTCTTTAAAGAAGGAGAAAGAGATCTAAGCTTCATTCTCTTTGATGATGTCCGTTTTGTACATTCATCCTTTTTTTGATCTTGACGAGAACTCCAGGTCAAAGGTAATATTATTTTCTTATTTTTCTTTTCTTCTTTCTTTTCTTTTCTTTTCTTTTCTTGTCTTAGTATAATGTACCTAGGAGAAACAATTTTTGTTCCAGTAACCTGAAAGATCAGAATTACGTATTACATGACAAGCTTATTAAATTTGAAAAATGATCTAGCAGTTTTATTTTGATATCCTTTCCTCTCTTTCCCTTTTTTTTCTTCTTTAATTAACTTTCTCCGAGAACAAAGATATAAATGCAAAATTTTCATATTAAATATAACGTACGTTTGTAATCTTCTTGTATTGAATAAAAAAACAAATATTTAAATGCACGATTATCTCACGATATTTAAATTTAAGAAATGTATTATAAATTCCTATCAACCGACCGGATTTGCTCCGTTAATTCATAGAATCTATTTATAAGATAAACGTGAGAATGTTATACTGTTTGTTTCAAAGATAATAAAGATATATTAGCGTAAACAAATAAAATGATATACGCATATATATGTGTATGTGTGTGTATAATAAAGATATGGTTCTTTAAATATGCAAATAGAAGTGTAAACGTATTTGAAATACGTACTATGTATCTCTAAAATGAAAGTTTAGGTAAGTGATAACGGTACACTCTCATGATCAGCAAGCGTAAAGTGTTTTACGCGCACTCTCGCCAATGTGGGTAATTAGAACAAAAATACAAAAGGTATCGAAAATAATGAAAAATGAAAAAAAAATGAGTCAAAAGATGTATAAAAGAAAAATCTAACGTTGATAATAATTTTTCATTTGACACAAGTTAACGTCATATTTGATATGTTTTCAACATTGTGTTGATTGTGTTGTCTCAACTTACATTAACCATTCCTTCCAACCTTATAATTAGGACTGTAACGGGTAATAACATCGCGTCACTAAGAATGCAACGGTAATTGCAATTGTAGATTACATTCAGGTAACGTATTATGATAAAAATATAAACATAAATAAGTCTCTGAGAAAAAAAAAACGTCACAATTAGTAAGATAATTTTAGAATGTCCCATTATTTTTTTTTAATTGTGGGAATAATTATAGTACAATTTTTATTTTTATTCATACACATCGAATTATATATTTTTTTCATTAAATATAAAACTATGTAGAATA
Source organism: Polistes dominula (assembly GCF_049000335.1). NCBI lineage: Eukaryota > Metazoa > Arthropoda > Insecta > Hymenoptera > Vespidae > Polistes > Polistes dominula. Next base: position 4,061,420 of record NW_028300963.1, read on the forward strand.
TATAAGCGTGTATATATATATATATATATATATATATATATATATATATATATATATATATATATATAAAAGATCATCAATGACCGTCGCTTTATACATGGCCTATCTGTGTAACGAGGTGCATCGTACCGCAACTCTGCAGAGCACATCAAACCGCTCTTTACACGTAGTACAACAAGTTAATATATAAAACTATATTCATTAATATTTATCAATCTTATTTTCAAAATTATATACTATATACATAGAATAAAAAGGAAGATATAACAGGATACGAGAGAAAAAAATTAGATAAATTTTAAGCACATAAAGAGAATGAGTAATAAACGAAATTAAAAATGTATTAATCAAATGTTATACGACCTAAATTAAATTAATCAAACTGTCGTACTGTTTTAAATTTATATATGTAAAATTTTAGAATTAATACATTGATACATTATTAAATAAACAGTAAAATAATCATAAATGAATAAAAATGAGATGTAATATTGAAATCAGTTAAAATTATTTTCTCAACTATAATTACCAAGCCTAATTACAGACTCCATACCACCGTAGACTATTGTAGTTCCATTACTGTCCAACGCAATAGCCGGTTTATTTACGATGAAACTACCCATTACCTACTCGAAAAGGTTAGATAATAAAGTGACATAAATACGAACTGTGAAAGGTAATTGACAACCTTTTGTTCCTTTATACTGATTACTTCAACAGCACCGGTACCAGAACCACCAGCAAGTATATGATCCCCATAAGGATCTCCATCAAAGTATTGAACTGTATAAAGAAATTCTCCTTCTAATGTGGTTGGTCTGTTTCGTGGTTTTATAGTCTCGATTAATTTAGCACTCATCAAGTCCCAAACTTGAAGACTTTCACGAACAACCCAGGAACCCGTCAAAATGTGTGATTCCTGAAATAAAATTGTATTATCAAATGCATACACAAATACAATTAAAAAATTATTATGCAAAACAATATTACTCGTAAATCAATAGCGTCGCCACAAATGTGAGGTCCTTTGATCGTTCTAATGGATCCACCACCGTCTCTGATATCCCAAATCTACAAATAAAAATGTCAAAAGTAAAATAATTAAATAAAAAAAGATACGCGTGTAGGTAGTAGGAATGTATTTGAAATTTACTCTAACTGTATCATCCCAGCCTCCGGTGATAATCAAATTCGTATAAATATTGTGAAACCTTGCGGCGAATATTCTCATGCGATGAAATCTCGTGACTTTTTTATGTATCATATCAGCGTCAGTTTTTTGATACGTCAGTACTGGCTAAATATAATTTGTATTATTCGATCAAAATGTTTTTACACAGAGTGAAAGATAAAATGGAAAAATGATAGGAATGTAATTGAATTTACCTTGCCAGTTTCGGAATCGTAAATTCTAACAGCTGCATCTTTACCACCAGTAACCAAATAACTTCCTTCTGTGCTAACGTCTATCGTATTAACTTCATTTTTCGGTTCTAAATTAATTCATGAATATTATGAATGTTTAAATGAAAACTGTAGACAAGTGTGTTAACTTCGACAATTGTTGGTTAAATTAAACCTGAAATAAATCTGATTAATTCTTTATTGTCCGTGTTACATTGAAAAATATTGCCGCATGCGCTAGACGCATAAAATGTATTCTTTTTTAACGGATGAAATCTACAACACATAACTGGAAACGAAGTTGCCATTCCGCTTCTCAATGTAGCTTTCAATTGCGCAGTTTCGCCACTACGAATCTAAAAAATAAAATTTAATATTATTACAATTGAAAATGTTTGATATTCTGTATTTAAATAGATTATGCGAAATTATTATATCATTATGTTAAATTAAATTAAATTAAATTAATAATAATAGTCTAATAATTATTATTATTATAAATTAAATTATTATATTAAATTTTATAATTAAATAGATTATATGCAGTATTTCTTATTGAAAAATTTTTAATATTTTTTTATCTAAATAAATTATATGTCAGTATTTTTTAAATTGTAAGTTCTGAAATTAATTATTGGCCAATTTAATAGAATATTTCAAATATTAATAAATAATATTATATACTTGAATACTGCCTGTTCCAAAACATGCAACAATAATGTCACCATCAGCAGAAAAACGTGTACTGTACAGACCATTGAAAGTATCAGGAAAACGAACCTAAAAATTCAATATATTTTTATGATAATAATACAGTTAAAAAAAAAAATTAAAAAGTTTGACTATTTTTAAAAATAAACCTCGTGAATGATACGACAACGATCTTTTATAGATGACATGCTCAATCTTGCTTGTTGAAGCCAAGTATAACGTCTGTCCAATTCAGCTTGCGATATTCTCCTTTCAGTTAAATAATCCATTTTCAACGTACTTGCAGGTTTTTCTACTGGATTCTAAAATCAAAGTCGTTTGTTAATTTCGTATATTTAGAATTTCATACAAATTATATAAATACTAACATTTTCTTCATTAATATTCTTTGACGTTGTCTGCGTAATTTGTTGAACTATTTAAAATTGATTTGTTTATATTATTTTTTCGTTTTGTGTGTTAACGTAAAAAAAGAAAAATACGAATATTCAATGTCGAATATAAATTTAAATTTTACGAACCAGAATCGGCATTATTTAAATTTTTATGGCGTAAACGTTGAGGACGATTAACTCCATATTTATTTCCTGTTTTACTATTATTCTTATTCATTTTTAAATAAAATTGCAAAATATTTCAAAAGTATATTAGAAGACAATATTTTACGAAATTATTTGAGTTTAGAATTTTTTGAAAACTTGAAGTTATCGATAATCAACGATTTCGATTATTGAATATCGAAAGTCTTAGCGCCATCTTGTAGTAAGATTTAAATATACCATCTGTCGACAATTTTATAATAAATTAGTAAGAGCAAAGTATATAAAAGTATATAAAAGCTTACAAGTTCTCTTTTTCCTAACAAGATTCATTTTAGTTACTACTGTAACTACCAGAGAGCGATAGTTGGTACTTAACGCCATGACGGTACAATACTATCAAACAATACAGTATTCATTGATAGTGTATGATAATATAAATATAGATGTATTGTGCAGTTATATTGTATAATAGACTTTTAAATAATTATATTTAATTTTTAGTGTATAAAAACATGTGTGTGCATTCAGAAATGAAGATATACGAATATTAGAAAAGATTACAATGTAATTAGTTTCTATATAAATAAAATCGAAGTCATTACTGCGCAGGAGTGACAATAATTACATTAGAATGAAAAAAAAGCTAAAATTAAAATGTTATAATCTTAAATTCTATTCTTTAGGTATATTATTAATTTTATACACATGCGCAACTTTCCGAAAGTCATATAAACAAGAATTAATAAAAAAAAAACATTCATAGAAAACAATATTCTAGTCTAACGGTAGATTTCGGCTCAAGACTTTTCAGCCCTCCTATATTTAAGAAAACTGCTTTTTTTACATACATATAAAGTACTTTTACATATTTCATGAATGTAAATTTTATTTCTCGATAAATGTAACTTCTCGAATTCAAATATTTAATAACATGAACTATATTTCTGTAATGTTATTTAATATCTAACAATATTGGAATAATTAATGATTTCTATATTTCAAATTTCGTAACATTTTATATTGTAAGAATGTCACGTGATTTGGCGGTTTAGAATTAGCCAATCAAAAGACTCTACTTAAATACTTCATTCCCGCTAGAACGTGGTGGTTGTGTCGTGCTGTTAACAAATTTTGCATTCTTTTTTAAATCTTTTAAGAAAATCAATTAATATAGTGCAGTATAATAAATAATAAATAAATGTAAAGTGATCCGATCTCGTATTGATTATTAACGACTTGGAGTTTTCAAAAAATGAAGAAATAAATAGAAAAACAATTCGGAAGCTTTAACCTTACAATGGTTTGTCCTTTTATTATTTCTTTAATGCATTTTATACATTAAACATTTCCTCTCTCTCCTTTTTTTATTAGATTTAATATAATTATTATTTTTATAAAATTTTTAAGTAAAATCATGGGTTAATCGATATTATTTCCTATGTCATTTATAAAAACACATTTTAACGTAACTATTATGGAATGATAGATTGTAATTAAACTTCTGTTAATTAATTATTCCATTTATTTTCTAAATTTATCGATAAATTGTTGCAGAAAGTATTCAAAATTAATATTACGTCGATAATATACCGAGTTGTCGGTAATACATCGATTTACCTGTTAACCTATCAACCTGTTGATAATATATCGACATTAATTTATCTCGAATTCTCGAGATGGCGTTCAAATGAAAGAATTGGCGCGAATATTAGGCACAGCCCAAACTGCCAACTTAAATTAGAGTAAATCAATTTTTCTTTTGTAAGTTTGCCTTTCAAATAAAAATAAATACAATTTTTTTTACTCTCAATTGTATAAATAGAATAAAAATATAATTTACATTAGAGTGAATTTAAATAAAACGAATCGTTATAATGGTTACATGGTAATTAATTATATTTGGTGTTTGGTTTCTTTCTTACGGTTGTACTGAACCTCATTGATACGTTTTTTGATTAATTCTTTTTGTTTGTTACACAGATAGAGAGCAAAAGAGAGAGTGAGAGAGTGATAGAAGAAGAAGAAGAAGAAGAGGGAGGAAAGAATAGGGGTAAAAGTGTTTCCACGGAAGGAATTCACGAGGACGAGGCGGACGGCGCCTCGTAATTCATTTGGACGGTAGTCGGACGAGACAGGCTCAATTACAAAAGCGGCAAAAAGTGCAAGAGGAGAGAGAAGCCGCTTCCTCGTACGACGTGAGTGGTCCATGATCTCACTTTCTCTCTTTATTTCTCTATCTTTCTCTTTCTAACTTTTAAACTCTTTCAGTCTCTCATCTGTCGTCGGTTGATGGCCGTTTGCCGCTATGTTATGTTACATATCTAAAACGTTCGCTGTCGTATGTGGTGTCGAAAGAAAACAAGTCTTACGGGGCTCGTGTCCTGCGTCAGTCAGGCGGACATTGTCGGATCGTTTGAGAAAGCTCTTTGTCATTCCTTCTGACTGCCGACGACGTCCGTGCTGGATAATTCTACGATTTTTTTCTACTATTATTATTATTATTATTATTATTATTAGTTATCTGCTTAGTAACAAAAAAGAAAGAAAGAAAGAAGAAAAGAAGGAAAAAAAGTACGTTGGTAAATTAATCCAATTACTTTTCATTCTTATTTAATTTTATTTCGGGATAACTCTTTGGACGATAAATTAGTTAGCTGATTAATTCGAAAAATTCGAGCAGTAATGCTAGCGGAATATCAAACGTATTTCTTACATCCTTCTTCCTACCAACAAGAGCTCATCTTTTTTTCTTATAGAAACCTTTTTGTAAGTTGGGTGGGTGGAGGTAGGGGAGTTGTGCGGGGTGGGGTTTTAGGAGAGACTCTTTTAAAATGTCACTCGGACATGTTGGCTGGATGGTTGGCTCGTCGAAAGAAGATCGACGGTCGCGTTATTACGTCTGAGAATGTATTACCGACAAAAATCTTTCTACCCTTTCTCGATATAGACCGACTGTCCAAACGAATGACGAATAAAAAAGTCGTCTTGCTGGCTCGTGTCTTCTATAACGGACACGACGAAGTAGAGAGCACTCATTAAATGAGAGTTTGTTCCGACTGAAGAAAAAGACGGTGTAAGAATTACGAGCGCCATTTTCGATGTTTAAAAGACGTGTAACTATGTTAGGTGTTTCATTCTTATGTCGCTTTGCAACGTGTTTTAGTTCATCGTGTCAGGATTTACAGTAGTCATCATGGTGGTGGAACTTGGAACAGTTCTCTTCTTTTTTTTGTTTTACATCCTTTGCATCTGTAACTAACACGCGTTTATGGTGTGTTATTTTTACGATGATCAATGGTAAAAAGAGATAAAAAATATTATTATGAATAAAAATATGAATATGATCGTAGTTTCGTAGTAATTGAAAAGAAAAGGTAACAAGGCAAAGACAAATCAAAAGAGAAGACAAGAAGAAGAGGAGGAAGAAAAAGAAGAAGAACATAGTCGGTGCAGTATAGGACACGGAGTACGATCGAAAACAATGGGACTCGGTGTGTTGTTGATGGTAATATTTTAATGAAGTTAGCAAGTTCCCAGTAAAACGGCCATTATCGCTAACATCGTAAGCTCGTCGTAGACGCGATTCCAGGAGCGTAAAGCAAAGTCCTGAAGAGAGGAGAAGAAGAGTGTCGGGTGAAGAGGCGCCACCCAACCACTGATTTCCACTTACCGATATCGTTCTACAAAGCTGCCTTCATCTGCCAGCTTTCTACTACCACTACACGCTTTCGTTTAATATGAACGAATGAAAGAGAAAGACAGAAAGAGAAAGAGAGAGAGAGAGAGAGAGAGAGAGAGAGAATGAGAGAAAGAAACAGGGAATTTCGGGAAACGAGTCTTTCGAATAAAATGGAAAAAAGTTCTTGAGTAAACCTGGATTTGTTCAATTTACATCTCATTATAATCGAATTATTGTAAAGTTACGTTCAGTAAAACACTGAGGACAATGTTTATGGCAACGTTTGCTATTCATTTCGTATTAAAAACAAACAATCATATAATTATATCTTTCATTATCTATGCGTATCATAATCATAACAAATTATATTATAAACGTAAAAATATCTCGAACGATTTTTCGATCAGTAAAATGTTTGATGAAAATAGTTCAACTAATTTGTAAAGTTTGTAAAGACTTTTTAAAGTGTGAACAAAAAATTAGGATTGGTGAAAGAGATTAACCGTTAGAAAGGTAGTGAGTGACGTTCGATCGTATATTGAAGAGTAAGAGAGAGATAGAAAGATAGATAGATAGATATATATAGAGAGAGAGAGAGAGAGAGAGAGAGAGGAGAGGCTTTGGTTTGCGCGGATGCAATCACGTGCGCAAACAAATCGCTTTGCATGCGCTCTGCGCGCCAGCTATGCTAGGGATTAATTTGATGGATGTTTTGCTTACGAAATGAAGAGGCGTGGGTTACGATTCATGAGAAAATGCGATTATCGGCTCTCCGCGAAACGTAAGCACGTAGAGAGGTCGACTTTGCCAAAGAATTCTACCTACGTCCTTAGCCAACATTTAGAAAGAGAGCCTTCTTTTCATCTTTTTTTCTCTTCTTCTTCTTTTTCTTCTTCTTTGTCCTACAACATTATTCATTTGATATATTTTTTGTTAAAAATTATTTATCATACAGAAATACTAGACTCATTGTACATTATCAAAACGTTATTTGATACTATTGGATTGGCAAGCAAAGTAATTTTGGTTTTCTAGTGTGAGATATTACTTTCTTGCCAACCCAATAGATTATAATTTCTCATTCAACTTATTCAAAGAAACAGATTAAAACTCTACATTATAATAATATATTTTTAAGTATCAAAATTGAGAACTTGAAATATCTAAAATGTGATTTTATAATACTTGGTAAAGGAAAAAACGACTTTTGACTTTCGACTTTCAAATTTCGATATTCCCTTTAACGTCGAAGGCAAAAACTTTTCTTGCAGACATTGCAGAGGATTTCCTGATGTTGGCCAGGATAAGGACGTTTAGACTACTATCATATCTAACTCTGTATGTTTGTGTTAGTTGGGATAAGCAGACGTTGAAAATACACGTATATACATACGAAAATGTGAGCTTCGTTCTTGGGCAAAAGCAGAGAAGAGAAGAGAAGAGAAGAGGAGTAAGGACTATAAGGGCTGTGTCCTAGGATTTCGTCTCTCTAGGAGTAGCTCCTCTGTGAGGGATATTAAGGCCAAGGCTATCTGATGGTTCCTCTCTTCGACCCTTCTATTTTCTCTCTCTCTTTCTCTTTCTATCTTTCTATCTTTCTCTATCTTTTTAGATTTCGGTCTTTCTCTATCATCTGTGAGCTTGGGCTTTCGCGAATGTTCAGGAATAAGATAAAGGGAGAAAGAAAAAGGGAAGAGAAAGAGAAAGACAAAAAGAGAGAGAGAGAGAGAGAGAGAAAGACAGGAGTTGAAATTACTGCATCGATCCTTTTCTCCCCCTTCTCACCCTTTCTCAAACCTTCTCTTCTTCTTCTTTTTCTTATTCTTCCTCATCCTCATTCTCATCCTCATGCTCATGCTCCTTCTCATACTCTACCTTAAGCGACGATAGATGAAACCAATTTCGCTCCTTAAGCTTGTTTTACTCGCTAAAATTTAGCTAGATCGACCCTTCCTCTCCTTTCCCTCCATCCCTTCTTCTTCCTTCCTTTCTCTATCCCTTCCCTTTACTTCATTATATTCTAGATTTTAAAGATTCTCAGAGAAAAAAGTCTCGGTTGTAGAAAAGGTTTATAAAAACGTACGTACATGTATTTTAATTAGAATTTATCAATGATTCGAGATTATATTGAATATAATTTATTACTAAAATAATTTGTTGATCGAATAATTATCGATGTTATTTGACGATGAAATTTTACTTTTTGATTGGAAAGAAAATTTGAAAAACATTGCTTGTTCTATACTTTCTAAAATATAATTTCAATGAAAAAGGGTTGTTGATTTATTGTTAGTTTTTCTTTGTGTACGAAAATTTATAAAATTGTATATTTCTTATAGTAATATAAAATTATATTTTTTTTATTTTATATAGTATTTTTTTTATAACTATAACAATTTTATATATATATATATATATATCTATAAAAAGTATAATATATATATCTAAAAAAATAATATATATAAATTTATATTATTTTAATTAATATAAATTTATATTATAATAATATAATATACATATTATATAATATATAATATATATATTACATAACAATTTTTTAGATAGGACGATAGATAAATAAAATTAAATTATCTATACTAAATGAATAAATTATTAAGAATATTAAACTTTATTATTACTATCCATTGGCATTAAGAACGCATTTTGTAATACTAATGCAGTACGCACATGCTCGTATATATAATACTTATTATTAATTAATTAAATATTAAGAAATTTAAATAAAAATGTATCTCTCTATAGAAATGTAAAAAGAAAAATTATACTTCGGTAAAAAAAGAAAGAAAAAGTTACTTTTATGTTAGTATAACGAATATTATTTATAAAAGTTTATTTTATAATGTACGTACTTCCTTTTTATTTATGAATACGTTCTCCTATATATTGAATGCACAACGTATTCAAAGCAGAGACAGAGAGTGAATGAGAGAGATAGGCGAAGGTGTAGGTCAAAGTCAAACATCGGCTCTGATGTTTATATCGTTCGGAGAATTTATACTTCGTCAAATACACATAGAGAGAAAAACATTTCGGAATAACCGAGAAAAGGTGAGATAGAGGGGAGAAGTGACTTTTACAATATACGACACATCTTATTTAGATTTTGAACGGTCTAAAGACAAGATGTATACGTAATTCGTTTTATCCAAGTAAGAATTTATTATTACTGCGTAGTTTTTAATAATATTTTTATACATAATTTGATCTCATTAATTAATAATTAAATCTCATTTGATTTATTACAGATTTTATATGCAGTTTCATTATCGATAACGTGAACGTATTGAAATTAGGTAAGAAGATCTGTAATTATAGAATTATTTGATCTTATATCTTTTTATGGTTTCACACATAAATTTTTACTATTCTTATTATGGTTTCAGAAAGACGTTAACACCATCGTTTTATGGAAATCATACAAATCAATAGTAGTGTATATGCAATTGCATAGATACACGTGCAAATATATTTTTTTAATTTTCGAAATGTGTCAATTTCCAAATGGATCTCCGACGCAGCAACCTCCCCGTGGTGAGATCCGGTAACCGATATTGCTTACGATGTCCATAGAATTTTGGTATGGTGCCAACGTAAGCACTGTCGGGCCAATGGCTGACGTTCGTTGCATTAGAAAATGTTAACTTCACGTTTTGTTCATTAATTCTAATGTGAATGATATGATTTATTGAATGAATTTATTCTTTAATTACGCATTGCAATTGTTGATTCAATTTGATCAATTTTAAATTCATTTTATTTATTGTGGTATTAATTAAATTCATATAAAAAAATTCAAGACACGTTCAATCGATTCTAATTAATTGTTTAAATGATTATATATATATATATATAAATATTGTACCTTATTTAGTTTTACACTAATGCTATATCTATTCTTTATTATATATATTAACGCAATTGGTATACTTCTGTAAAAATAACCCTATCGCGATTAAATATATTTTTTGAAAGATAGAATGCAATGTGATATTTGTTCGTTTGTATTTTATATTACTTTTTACATAGTTTACAAGTTTGTGGTTGCATCTTTTAAGAATATTCTTTTATTAATAATTAAAACATAAAAAATAGTAACACGATTTCAGAATTTTTTGAATCGCATAATTTAAATAATTAAATATGAAAAAATGTATAAAATATATTTTTTATTTATAACATAATAAATAAACAGAAGTACGCTACGACTTGCTTTAACTAAACTTTGATTTTCAGATCTTCAATTGTGATTGCGTGCAATGCAATCTTAGAGTCAGTGTTTGTTTCGAACGAAGTTGCATTTTTTGTATGCAATCGCATAGATTGCTTTAAAAATAATTGATAAACTCGGTCGCATTTAAAATCAATGCAAGAATTTGTTTAAAATATTCTTGTTCAATAAAAAACAATTTGCTCGGTACGTGATTAGAATTATTAACACACTTTCGGCCAATTCGGTAGAAGAGAATTAGCGTTTTCGATTAAAATATTGTCATGGTCGAAAGTGTGAATTAAAATCTTCATTTCTTCTGGATCATCTTTATCAACGAATCTGGGACTTCGTCTGGATAAATCAACGGTTAGTATTATCTTGTAATCTTAATTATTACTTCTCATTCAGTTTTTAAATCATGATTGTTTTTATTCATAGTTTTCATTCATGAAAAATGTTTAAAATGATATGAAACATAATTAATTTTATATTGTATTTTTAATTACAGATCAATCATCAATTCAACGATTGAACGATACATCGATTTAACAATTCATCCAATTTGAATCCACTTCACGACATCATTCAACCAACAGCGAGGGGGACGAGTGTTTTGGAGCCATCGCAGAACTTCTTAAACCGTGAGTTTTTATTTAAAGTCCCTCCAGTGCCCAATCATGCCGAGGATGAAAGATCCAATATCGGCACGGGTTCCTGGTTGTATTGGTAGATGTGTTTTGTCCGAAACGAGCATAAGCGACCGTGAGTACAATCTTTGGTTTTGCTCACGAGTGATTCCCAATGTATGTGATTTTTATATATGTGATTTATTTAGATTAGGCCAGGGTCTTCTTGTTTCATCGGTTTCAATTCACTTAATTAACACTTCAATTAATTATTGTAATTATTTTTTTCTCTTTACATATTTATTCGTGTTAGTAACGGTAAAATCAAGCATTAATTTACTTGATTTCGTGCCAATAAAGCATATCAAAAATTGTTTCATATGCATTGCTACGTAATTAGTTTTTCAATCGTAATTAGTTTTTTAATCGTAATTAGTTTTTAAATCGTGATTTATTTCAATATATGGTATCGATACTTTGATATTATAAATAAATGAGCAAGAAGACAAATCAAATTCGCGAACGGATAGATTCTGGCAATTAAGTGGTGGCTCAAAGCCCAGTTCTTTCATTAGAACAGCCATTTAGTGAAAGAATCGTCCGAGGTTTGCAAAAAATATCCATCATCACCGTAGAGTCTTTTAATACATCCTTACCTCGAAACTCTAACTGTTTCCTATGGGGTAACTTTTTTTTTCATTCGCTTGTTTAAGTCATTATTCACCAAATGACTTGTAGAGTCCTTAGCCCGTTTGGATGAATTTTTCTGAAAATCTTTTCTGATGTATTAATATATGTGTTAATTATGTTTTTTTAGATCAGGCTTTTCAGCTTCTAATATACTTATTCCCCCTTTTCTCCCCCCTGTGCTTTCTTCGTTCTCATCGATGCGTGTTACCCAGGTGTTACACGTATGGGTGCGAAAAGGTTTGCACGGGTTTTAGTTATTAAGTTTTCCTTTGGCGACTGTCATTGTGTTAGTGATTGCACGATGTACTTTACACCGGTGTGTGCGTATTAGGTAGTGTGTACTGTACATCGTTTCGTGATACTTTTTAATTAATGCAATAATTAATTCAATATTCAGATAAATACTTGTACAGTTACGTGTGTAATATGTACTTGTATTTTTATACTTATATTCAATTTTTCTAATTTTATTTTTCTTAATCGTTTTGAATAGTAGAGTTCCCATATTTATTTGTGGAAATTTAACAATACTTGTATTATACTAGTATGCAGATATATACTAGTATGTACCAGTATTTTTGCTGTAGTTATTATTGCAATAATCATTAGCCTTGGCAGTCGATTACAGCAATTGGTACGTAACCTTATAGAATATAAGTTTAGAAAACGTGGTTGAACTAGGGTGTCGGAGGTGCCCCGGGGCATGCTCTCTAGTTTAGGCTTTTGCACCCTGGTGGAGTGTGTGAGAACCGTGGAGTGTATGTGTTGGTGTGTCTGTTTGCACTTTTTAAATATAGGTTGATAGGCAGGCAGGTAGCATACTTTTCTGAGTGTATGTGAAAACTTTAATTTTAAGTAGGTAAGGACCGGGTACGGCAATAGGTCTGCTTCCATTCAGGGTAGACATTCCTGCCTCCGGGGTTTTTGGCTAAGTGTCAGCAAATTTTTACACCTTTCACCATATACTTTTTCTCTATTCTTTTTTGCTGATACTATGCATTAAGTTAAGATAATTGTATCAAACAGTTCAAAAATACTTTGCAACCAATGAGAACATTAGATAGATCATCCCAATATCTTTTGAACTTAGTAAAGGATTTTGAATTAGTTTTGATACTTAGTTTTTTAAGTATATTAACACTTGCACTTCGCGATCTTTATTATAAATAATATATTTCTTAATATTAGAAATAACATACACCTATATCTCGAATAAAATGAGAATATTACAGTTGTTGTAATTTTTTCTTTTTATCGAAACATTATTCACTTTTAATGTGCAACGTGTTAATCCTAGTTTGTAATAGGTTCATCATTTAGAAGAAAAAAAATATATCTGCTGGAGCATTCGATTAAATGTGCCTGTGTAGTTGCGCACGATCGGTGAATTCTTTCGAGTCCATTGATCGTCCATAGGCTAGCCTGATTACTTTACGGAATTAATTAAATATTTTCTCACTCTTTTACACATTTATTTTTTTTGTATATTTTTTTTTGACACATAAATAAGTAAGTGAGAATTGTGTTAGAAAAAAATCGAGACGCACTTAGGTAGGAACGCAGTTGAGATTGCGTGTTGGGACTCGTCAGTGGCGTTTGGGATGATGCATTTGCAAACTTTGTCATATTTCAGTGGTTATATTATTTAGAATAAATCGATACTATACGTTGCAAGTTCTTACTTCTCGTTAGGTTAAGTAAGAATAAGAATAAAAAAAAATACCAGCGTAAAAACCTGCGGAAATAACAATTATAAATACCTGTGTTGATTCCTTCCCCAATTTTCTTTCAGCTTAGATCCAATTGCGTCTCGTATAATAAAATGCGTTTTATTAAACACGAGGGTTTGAGTCTTGTCGCGTATGGTGAGAACAGGTCGGAATTAGGTCGGTTTAGCTCAGGGACGATTTTATTCTTTTGATATAATCCACTGAAATATGCCAATTTTTGCTATGTATTGTTTCAAACGGTAGGGCGTTTTTTGACACGTAATTTTGTCTTGCGTCGCACGTAGGGAATGCTCCATTGCAGTGGTTAGGGCACGAAGCAAAGAAGAGGCAAAATGCCGAAGAGGCCCCCACAAATTGTGGCTCAAGAGGGCAACTATTCGACTACGAGTTATTTTTCAAAGGATTTTTTAATAATCCTTTGATCAATGATTCGTGGTCTTACCAAAATTCCTTTTTTACCTTTTATCACGTTGTCACTTATGCTCGTAGTAGTATTAGTTATAAGTTGTTCCTGAATGGAGATGATGGACCATTCCATCTCCCTGCTACGCTGTTCCACACTCGCGTTCGTGAAAAATTAGAGTTTTTTTAAATACTAGAGTCTAGATTTTGCTATTTTTATTTAATTAATAGAATCATTGTATTTTTTTTTTATTTAATTCAAAGTCGAGTCATTGCAGTTTTCTTGTTAGATTAAAATTCGAGTCTTACACACCACCCACACACACACACACACACATAGCAGTTTTTTTTATTAAATTAAATTAAAAGTCGAGTCATTGCATTTTTGAAGTATATAAATTAGAGTATTTTCTTAGATATTTTTCATTAAATTAGAGACACGATCGTTTAAATTGTGTGGACGTCCATGGATTGTTGCAGTTTGCACAAAAGAGTGCATTTGGATACAACGATGGAAGAAGAGGATATTTCTGCATAAAAAAATGCAGATAAGGTCAACAAAAAGGTTTCATCATTCTGAGTGATTCAAATTGAATTAATAAATACATTAATCAAAGTATATAATAAATTAATATTTTCAATATTTTTTTTTAAATCATTTAAATTCATTTCAATTTTGTTTCAAGATATAATAATTTATTGAATATGTGTAATGTTATGTACTATATTTTTTATTGTAATAAAAAATTAAATTTACAAATAAAATAGATCGCGTATCTAAAAATATATTAAAATATATTACGAATTCTTATTATTATTTAAAATAAAATATATATGTATTCAATATGCACTTACGTGCTTATCATCAATGCTTGGCGTTTGTATTCTAATATTGTAATTTGCGTCTTACAATTAGATTTTAAGTTTCGGTCCAATTGTAAATCATAAAGTTCTTTTAACATACTTTCGTTTGTTAGAGTTTTATTATTTAAGTTTACAACGAAATCTACATCAAAAGCATTTGCGTGTTTGCGTGTTGCATGTTTGCGTTAATTTAAGAATAGAGTACTGTAAATGGGCTCTATTCTTCATGCGTTAATCGGGTCGGGTTAGGCCGATTTAATAAAACGATGCGAGCTCATGATTTTTCATCCAACATTAATAACAATGTTGGAAGTAAACAATTCATGATTATCGTTTTCCGGGTTGAATTTGTTTCCAATTTCTTTCTAACATATTACCGATGAAATGAATTTGTTAAAAAAAAAAAATAAAATTAATAAATTTAGAAGTAGAGTCTCAACCCGGGGGTCTCCGAAAACAGCAACCTCCTCGTGGTGAGACCTGGGTCGGTATTACTTGCGATTTATTTTCATTTAATTAGAAATATTATGTAACGCAAGTACTACCGGGCTAATGGCTGTAAATTAAATTCAATTTAAATTTGTGTTAAATGTTTAAATTATTAGTTATTTTCTTTGTGGTCCTTCTGACACATATTGTATGTTTTTATTTTAGATATTATAATTAAATGAAACATTTTTAGATTTATCAAGTAATTTGCTTAAAAATATCACATATGCATATATATCTATATCTATATATATATATATATATATATTTATTTATGAAAAAAGTATATAAAATATAAATATTATATTTATGTATAATTTAATATATTAATATAATTATAAAATGTATATTAATATTTTTATTTATAATTATATATATTTATTTATTTATATAATATTATATTATTTTTATATATAATTTATTATATTAATATAATATATACATATATTTACATAATATTATATTATTTTATATATAAAATATAAATATTATATAAAAAAGAAAATATATATATATATATATATATATATATATATATATAGATATATATCTAGAAAGAAATTTGTAAAGTGTGTAATGTGTATGTGTATATGTGTGTGTATTTTGTTTTTATTCAGTTTTATTGAATATAAGAAAATATTGATTATCCTTGAAAAGGGTTTCACGAATGAGATGCGTTTTTTTACGAGGAATTACACGGTTTATGACACGATCCTTTCTCTCTCTATCTTTCTCGTTTTCTCTCTGTTTCTCTTTTACGTGCTATTTCTCTCTATTTCGTTCTCTCCTATCAGTATAGCTTCAATATCTTCCACCGTCGCTTTATCTTTTCACTTCTTTTATCGTCCCAACCGTTCTTTTCATTATATTTTATCATCAAACCTTATCCCTTTTCTTCTTTCATCTCGTGTAACTCTCATTGGTGCTTTTCTTTATAAGATCCCTGGTCCGTTACAACCCTTTTCGTTTTTATTATACCCTTTTTACTTTTTTTTTTTTTTATTATTGTTTTCTTTTTTCTTTCTTTCTTTCGTGGTAGAAAATGTTTCGCGTAAAAAAAAAAAAAAAAAAAAAAACAAATATAATTTTACGTTGTTCGAACAAATTTATCCGTAGGATTAATAAATGTTTAAATTAAATGTTCTATTTAATGATTGTTTTTTTTTAAATTTTAATTTTTTTATTTTTTAAATGAACTAGTTATTATAAAATTCATTTGAGTATTGTAAAATATACGATTTATTATTAAATTTTTGTAAAGTTTATGTTATTTATAGATAATTCTTATTTTTATTTATTTTTCTGTATTAAATAATAAATACGTATGTGTACGATGACTTGACAAAACAAAAATTATAATTTATTGTAAACGTAATAAATTAATTTTAAACATAGAAAAAAAATAGAAATATATTATATTTATATATGATTTATTATATTAATATAATATATATATATAATATAATATAATAAATTATATATTAAAAATTTCTTATGTTATTTTTTAAATTGTTGATAACGTTATTCAATTATTAGATTAAATATTACGAACAACATTTCGATAATAACACCTTGAACGAATAAAAATTGAAAATGTTCATTTTGATTTGCACGATCATCGGATTTGATTTGCCGAAGGAAAAAACATTGGAAAGCACTCTTCTTCAGGGTTCATTCCTATCGTTCAAACTCTCAACGAAAGATATAAAAATTTAATTCCTCCCTTAGAATGACGTGACGCCACCACCACCACCACCACCACCATAACCACCAGCACCACTACCACCACCAATGCCTCAGGCGTCATTCTCGAATTTCTCTCAAATCCTCTTCCCCTTTATTCTTTTGCTTTTTCATTTTTTTCTTTCATTTTCTTACACACACACACACACACACACCCACACCCACACATCACTCTCTCTCCTCTCTCTCTCTCTCTCTCTCTTGTTCATTCTATAATTCTGGGGTCGAGAAACCTCATCCTTGATATTCCAACCACTATTTCTAACTTTTCTCTTCTTCCTAGAAAACTTTTTCCATTCTTACACTCGTTAGCGGGATCGTTTGGGAAAATTTAATACCTGCGTCTCGAGTTTACAAAGTGAAACTCTGAACTCTCTCTCTCTCTCTCTCTCTTTCTTTCTATCTTTCTCTTTCTTTGGGTTTCAACTTGTCGTTTCTACCTTTTTTTTATTTTACATCCTTTTCCACTCTCCCCCTCCTAATCAAATCAAATCAAATTCAATCAAATTCATTTTCAGTCATGGAACACGATATTTTTACAGGTGAAAATGAATCCTCATCTCGTCAATTCTATTTTCGATTAGAACTTATGACTCGTATGATATTTATTTCATCATATTCTCGTGGAACAATCTTTACAATCCCCTAAACGAATATTCTCCAATCGATAAAAACTCTCAACTATTTATATATATATATATATAAATTTAATGTTGTCCTACGCCTAACTTGAATTTCTAGAAATTATTAGTGAATATTAATTTGACTGCATTAAATTATTTAGAATTATATTAAATCAACGTTTGATAACAAATCCACAGCAATGCGTGGTCGGAGCATCCTAGTATATATAATATATAAATATATATGTATATATTTTTTTTCATCATCATCTTCTTCTGGGCCCTTGGCTTTTCCAGGTCTTGAGAAGCGGTGAAAGATATCCCCGGATACGTCGCCCTCCGGTAGTAGGGTTTTGTAAGGAACAGGCAATCTCTGTCTGCGCTAGATAACGTCGAGTGAGGGGAAGAAGAGAGGGTCAGGGGGTGAATAGGGTGGTACGATGGGGTGGGGATAGGGTGGAAGAGTAGAGGGCAGCTTTTCATCTTACTAAATCACCCGCCAACTCCCACTACCACCACCACCACCACCATCAACTACCACCATCACTTCTCTGCTTCTCGTTTTAACCACCCCAACCGATTCACCAACCAACCGATCGACCATTCGACGACGACAACGACGACGACGACGACGACCGACGGCGGCATCCTGTTCGCGTATAAACGGACTACCAGCTAAACAAGAAACTTGCCTTGCTTACTTGCTTGCTTGCTTGCTTGCTTGCTGCTAGGTACATCCTTATCTATGCCTGAGATTAAGCGATCCAATTATATCGAGATAATCAGTGAACGCGGCTTTAATACGATTAATGGGATTAATAAACGATCGAATAGATTTTATCTTTTATTCGACTTGATTAACATGATAGATAAAATATATATGTATCTATATGTGTGTATATACATCTGTACAGTGTACACTATATACGAAAAGTTTCATAATCAGTTTTGTTTTACTTTTGAATTACATACTTAAAGAACAGTAACATGTATTTCGTATTTTCTATTATAAATATTTGTTGTTGTTGTTGTTTTAAGGAACATTTCTAATATCCTTATCAATATCAAGGATACCTTTCTAAGTCTCCCTTATTTTTTATTAGTCTGATATACATAATATTATTTGTATAATTGCAATTAGTTTTTACAAATATGTATTTTATGTTACTTACTTAAGTAGAAGTTGAAAAAGACATTGGAAAAGATGTTAGAGTATTATAATGAAAAATGTTGGAAGAATTTCAAGCTTTTGAATGATAGTGTAATATGTGTATATGTATACATATATATATATATATATATGTACAAAAGAGAATTAGAGTTACGTATTACTTATTATAAGTTAATAATCAAAAGTAAGAACAAATGTATTTAAATATATATTTGAATGATTTGATTTAAAAGATTGCATAGATTAAATATTAATAGATGAGATGTTAAATTTTGGTGTTAATATTATAGTATAGTAAGTGATACGTTTCTTGTAAGGAGAAAATAGATACATATATAAAATACTTATATGATGTAAAGTATGTTAGGTATGTGTGTGTTTTTTTTTTTAAGATTATTTGATAAACTTTGGTCCTTTTCGATATTCCTTTGTTCGTAACTCTATCGATCTGCGTAATATGTTCTCAGTTAGGGGGAGGGAAAAGAGAAAGAGGAAGAGTAGGTGGAGGAAAAGGAGAAAGAGGAGGAGGTGGGTGGGTGGGAGAGAGGAAGGAATAAGAGGTGGGATAGGAGTTGGTTCGTTCCCTCGTGGAGTTGTGACGTCACTGGGCCATACATCAAATCGTTATCAGTTAGCTTCGTCCTTTCTCCTCTTACCGAAAGGGAAGAATAAAGAGGGAAAGAGAAAGCTCAGAAAGAAGAGAATGAGAAAGAGATAGTGAGAGTGAGAGTGAGTGAGTGAGTGAATGAGTGAGAAAGAGAGATCGAAAAGAGTCGGTTAGAGGGCGAATCGAGGGCGGGAAGAAAGAGGGTGGGAGAAAATCACAAAGATTCCAAAGTTACGTGGGGGGGGGGATGATGGTATTTCGTTTTATAAAAGGAAAGGGAAAAATTTGACTTACATGTTATTAAAATATATTCAATATAAATATAATATATATTAATTATTATATATTATTAATATACATTTTTGTTATTTATAATAAATTGTCATAAAAATTTCTCCCCCTTTTTTATGATAAGTTGAACAATATTGTTTAAGTAATATATATTTTTTCTTATTTGTATTTTACGTTATTTTACTAAAAAAATATCATTACTATTTAAATATTTACAATATAATAGTATAATATAATACTATATTATATTATATACTTTTATAATTTAAATTATTCAACATAAAATATATTGTGCCTATAAAATTACTAAAAAAAAAAGGAACTTTTGGGACAATTTAATATAATATAACAAAAATATATAAAAATAAATAATTATACTCAATTTTGTTGGGTTAAATTATTCTTTTCTATCTTACTAATCTAATCTCACTTTTAATCCTTGATTCGAATAGTCGAGTTTATTAATAATAATAATTATAATTATTATTATTTTGAATAACCAGTGTAGAATTAGTAGTAAGAGAGAGAGAGAGAGAGAGAGAGAGAGTACCGATAAATTGCCAATAACCAAACAGTATTGTCCAGATTTTCCTTCTCATTGAATAACGAGTTGCATAGATTGTAGTAGGAGTGTGTTCTCGAGAGTAAGGAATAAGCGTATCCAATCGTTGAAACGAGTAGTATATACTTGTGCTTGAACGTTCGCGCTCTCTCGGAATTTCCGGACATTATCTAGGCAGTCATGCAGCTAATTTTACTACCTAAGATAGGATCGAGCCAGTCTATTCTAAGCTTTACATATTCCTCACCTTGCCGATTCGAAGATTATTCGACCGAGTCTTCGTATACATTTGAAAGATGTCGGAAATTACCTATATTTCATTTTTTTGATTTTTTTTTACATAATAAATCTTTCTTTCAATTCCCCCTTACCTACCCCCTTTTTTTCTTGCCTCACATTTAACCACAATACGAGTAAGACAATCAAAAAAATCAATGATGATGATTATGAACAGAAAGTAATAGAAGTTTCGTTTAAAAACTTAGAATCAAAATTGAAAGATATTGCCATTAACCAACCAAACAACCAACCAACCAATCAACCAGGAGAAAAGAATGAAAAAGAAAAGAAGTTGCAGAAGTAGAAGTAGAGATTTTTGTATAAGATTTTCGGACGAGAAAATTTGTTGGGAAGTCAGAATTGAAGGAGGACATTGCATTAGCCCTTAGGGTGTCGGCAGCGTTCGCGTTCGCTCGTTCGTTCGTTCGATGTGCTCGACAGAAGGGAAACAGCATGGAAAGACTGCTGGCAAGGACGAGGATGAAGAGATGGTGACCAGGTTGAGAAGGGTAAAGGAGGTTGAAGAGAAGTAGGAGGAGGAGGAGGAGAAAAGAGGAAAGAGGAAGGAGGCTTGAAGGAGGCAGGGCCACTCCGGTATCTTGCGAGATAAGACTGCAATCTCCCACTTTCTCTCTTTCTCCAATCCTCTAGCGATTTCTCTCCTCTCTCTCTCTCTCACTCACTCATTCTCAACCAACCCCTCTGTCTCTTTTGTAGGGTGGAAGAGCTCTCTCCATGGTATAGGGAAGGGGTTGAGGGAGGGAATGAAGAAGAGTGAGAGAGAGAGAGTGAGTATGGTTGCTTGGCAACGTCGAGAGGGGTGCCCAGCAGTATAGATCGCTATCCGGGCACCTCCTCGGGGGCGGTTTGCGAGGGTGGAAGAGGTAAAACACCCTCCCGAGCTTCCCTCAGCAAGATGGCTTTATTACCCTCTACCGAAGCTTTGCTTGCTTGCTTGCTAGCTTGCTTGCTTGCTAGCTAGCTAGCTAGTTCAGTTGGTTGGTTGGTTCGTTGGTTCGTTGGTTCGTTGGTTGGTCTCTGTTGCTACAGTAACTTGAACCTTACCTTTAGGAAATGACTTTTGCTACTGTTAAATCTCTCTTCCTACATACACAGAGTCAAAGGAGAGGAATATTCGTATTTGTTTTCACTGTAAATTTCATATAATTCATATTTTACTAGTTGTAATGCAAAGTTTTTTAAATATAAATATAGTCATTCTAAATATTAGAATATAATAATTAATAATATAATAAATTATAAATTAATGTTATTAATTATATAAATAAATTATATAATAAACTAAATAAATAATATAAAAACTAATTAAATTATAAACTAAATGTATAATAGATATATTCTTCCTAAATATAATAATTTGTTTAATTTATTTTAGAATTATTTAATGTACTTTATATTCATATATAGGAATTTTATTGAAGAAAATTATTTTATATACTTGTTAGATAAATATACATATATATTATAATTTTATTTATACGATCAAATATCAATCTTACGAAATTGTCTTGCACTTACTTGAGATAGAATAAAAATAATATTATTGCTGTAGTTAATTAGTTTGATCGAGTTTCTACTTTTGTATTTTATCATGATTTTTAAATGATTAAACAAGTTTTGTATCTACTTACCTGTAATTAGTTATTCATTTGGTGTATGCATAGAAATAAGTATGTACGTGTTATATTCATTATTTTTATTCCATTGTCGTGTATCTCATTAATTGTTCATACAATCTTAACAACTATAAAAATATATAATTATATATTTAACGATAGTCAAGATTTACTTTGTGATCGATTTATTATCTGATGAAAATATTTCAATTTTGCATAATCGTTCATATATATGTTTCTATAGGAAGTACAGAACGATTAGGTCATATCTAGAAATATTTGTGTGTGTGTGTGTGTAAAAGATCATAATATCAACGTAGAATACAAGTCATGGTTGACGGAATATTTCAACTCTTATAATTACCAGTTGAAAATCATAATCGGGATAACGCATTTATACAGCAAATAAGAAAAAAATAAAAACAAAACAAAAAATAAATGAACAGGATTAAAACTGGTCCAATCTTGATAATTGCAATCTGATAATTCGAAAGTAAAACGTAATAAGGACAATTATCATCATCATCATCATCATCATCGAATGAAACAATCGTAGCAATTCGAGTTAGATGATTTATAAAATAATAATAATAATAATAATAATAATAATAATAATAATAATAATAATAATAATAACACATTTGTGTTATTGTATAATTTCAAAATAATCTTTATTATTAAACTTAGGTTTATTTTTCATTAAATTTCGCTTATAATTTTACGTTTATGATGCAAATACGTTAAATATTGTAAATATTGTCTAATGGTAAGTGTACCACCGGTGGTACACGTGCTACGGAACGTGTTCAATTATCAAAGTTGCGAATTATAAATCTCTACATTTCTAATACACGTTATGAAGTATCATTATTACAATACGATTATCAAGTTTTTTTTTTTTTTTTTTAACTAAACAGACAGAGACATGCAGATAGAGTGAGAGTGAGTGAGAAAGAAAGAGAGGGAGGGAAGGAGGGAGAAGGATCGCGTATTCATTTACGCGATAAAGTGTCAGAAACTCTGGTTGCTTCGAATCTCCCAGTGGTTTCCATCATCGTGAACGTTATTATTAGAAGGCGAAAGCGAGTTAGCTGAGTATCGCGGTAGGTAAAGTTGGTAGGAGGAGGTTTACAAGTTTAATAACTCCTTACTCTCCTTCTTACTCTCCTCCTTGACTACGACGATGAAGATGGAGGAGAAGAAGAAGTAGAAGAAGAAGAAGAAGAAGAAGGTGGAGGAAATAGAGGAGGAACGGAGTGGGGTAGAAGGGGAAGGGGGTGGGGGTACTAAGAGGGCGTCTATCCACCTCGTTGCAAACGCTTTCTCACGGCGAATTCCAGCAAGGCGAGTAGTTGCTTCTCTCTCTCTTTCTCTTACTCTCTCTCTCTCTCTCTCTCTCTTTCTCGGCAGCACAACACCGGAGATGGAAGCCCAGACGTAATTTCCGGTTTTGTCGCGGCACTCGCGCAAGTGTTAGCCGAACCAAAAGACGATCGCTCAGAAAACGAGATAGCTTCAGATAACTTCTAGTTTACTCTCTCTCTCCCTCTCTTCCTCTCTGAATCTCTATTTCTTATTGTTAGTTATATTTGCTCTCTTAAAACTTCTTCGTTTCTTTTTTCTTTATTCATATTTATTTATGGTTTTTTTTGTCACCCTATATTTCTATGCACGATTATGGTGTCAGTTTACGTTGAAGTTAAATTTCAGATTTTTAAAATTGGGTTTTGTTTTGTTTTTATTTATTTATTTATTAATAGGAATATTAATTAGGTATGTAAATATTTGTCGAGTTTTGGTAATTAGAACAAATTGTACACGTTACGATTAGTATAGGTATAATGTTAATTGTAATAAAAAAAAACCTTTTTATTGGGTTGGCAAAACTAATTCATTGCGGATTTTGTTTTACACCTGATTCAGTTTTTTGATAGCAAAGATCAAAAATTTTATAAACGTGCCATTATGACACTGCCTGACCAATAGCAAAAGGTCGTCAACAAAAATGGACAGTACCTAATTGAATAAATTTATATTTTTAAGCACAAATGTTGTACTTTTTAAAACCCGCAATCACTTAGTTGCCAATCCAATATCATTGGGAAGTTGAACAGGTAAAACAATCAGAACATATTTGTTTAGATCCTGTTGAACGTTTCATCCTTTTATTAGGACTCCTTCAGCAACTTGATCATCAATGTTTCGAGTCTTCTATGTATTATTAATTGTGTAAGACATACATTATATAATTTTAACACTTAAATATTAGACCTAGCTAATCAATACAATCGTGATTAATTAAAAAATTCATTTGTAACGTCATAAAATTAAATTAAACATGTAATTCCAATCTATAAGATGCATCATTTAACGTACTAGAAACAAGTATCACAAAGTAATACGTGATTTGGTGTCTTTTGTCAGGTTTTATTCATTCAGAGGAAATCTTGCAATCTTTCTTAACCTAACATCAAATTTCTTAGCATAACATGTAGCTTTACATTTAATCGAATGAAATAGAATGGTCTGTTATTTCGTGCATTGTGTATGGTCGAATAATATTCATTACAACATAAGAAAACATATGATAATCAAAAGGGTTAATAACTTTCTAATTAACTACACTTAATTCATTACAATCGTACAAAGCATCTGTTTAAGTTTAATTCTCTATGAAAGTAACTTATGAATTAGTTTTCTATTTAAAGAGAGAGAAAGACAGAGAGAGAAAGAGAGAGAGCTTAAGGTACATCAGCGTGAACGTTTTGCGAAAGTGATTTAGAAAGAAAAAAGATCAAGAAGAAGAATAGTGTGAAAATGTTCGTGTGTCTTGTATAAAAGATAATGAATTCAGTAAAACGAGAGTAAAGTATATATATATATATATATTTTCTACATGGCCTACATTGCAACATATAACCATAGGTAGTAAGGATAGAAGAAGTTTTCCTCGACCACTTGCTATAGTAACAGACAATCCTAGAAGATCTATTGCTTGGGTACAAATATTTTCGTTTATTATGCATGATGCGAACTTGGCTGAGGTTCCTCCATTGCGACTACAACAATATATATTGGAGCTCTTCCAGTGATTTATCGATAAAAATGTTCTACGTACTAACATAGTAGTACGAAACACGTATCTGCATATGAGGAATACTTGTATATAGAGCTAGGAACTTTCTCAAATAATGTTAGTACGATTTATAACGTAATGTAAGTAATAGTTATAGTAATAATAGTAATAGTAGTATGAGATTACAAATGATTTCTAACGATGATTCTCTTTAAACACCCCTAGTAGCACAAAATATTGAAAAATATTGAATACATGTGTATTTAATATTAAAAAGAGATTTAATGTCTTTTGTGTTACTAGGGACTGTAATATCATTTTTTATAGAAGTTAATGAAAAAAAAAAAAGAAAGAATTCCTCTCACGTAAAAGAGAAAGAAGGAAAATAAAAATGTTTCACCACACTTAGGATTTTTGTATTTTTATTTTTATTTGTTCTTTCCACGAGAGAGATCAAAGGGGGGTTTATTATTACGTTACTCTCCTTTCAAGACCGACTCCCACGCAGTGCAGACACAGTTTATGTTCTTATAGTTTTAAGTTACTCCCAAAGCAACAGTACCATACAACCACCAATAACAACAGCAGCAGTAGCAGCAGGAGTAGCAGCAGCAAAAGAAGAGGACTATGTTATGGTGGTTGTGGTGGTGGTGGTGGTGGCGTGAGCTAAGAGCCGAGATGATATCTCGAACGATACGTTTCTCCTCCGCGTACTCGTTGAAATCCGAAGACGGAACGGCTTGCGAACGTCCAAAAATTATCATAATCTGCCGTATTATCAGGTATACGCCTCGTCTGTATCTCCTTTCCAGCACCCGTTTTATCAGCAGGATACTGCACTCAAGATCTTTGGCTTCCGCTACTACGTAGAACTCTTCTCGTACTACCGCGAACCATTTTCCTAAGGACTTCCGTTCGACTCGACGAGTGTATTCTCTTCTTTTGTATCTTTTTTTCTTTTTTTCTTTTTTTTCTTTTTTTCAACTCAATGGATAACTCCATATTTTTTTATTATTTTTACCTTGAATTCTTATAGTTGATTCTAAAATTGGATATGTATGGTGTTTTGTCTAACTATACAGGGATAATTGTTTAATTGAGATGAAATATTGAGTGTGTTGGATTGGTTATTGGATTAGTATTTTGTTGAAATTTTTTATAATAGAAAATAAATAATAGAATTATTAATTGAATTATAAATAAGTAAAGTATTTCGATCTTACTTTTTTATCTTAGGTTAGTTTCAGTATTTTTTTTTATAAATGATAATTGTTTAATTAAGATAAAATATTAAGTATTGGATTGGTCGTTGGATTGGTATTTTATTAACATTTTTAATAATATAGTATTTTATAAAATAATATAAAATAAATAATATAGTATTAATAATTAAAAATATGAACTAGTAAAATATTTCGATCTTACTTCTTTATTTTAAGTTAGTTTCAGTATTTTTTAAAATGATAATTATTTAATTAAGATAAAACATTAGCTATTGGGTTGGTCATTGGATTGGTATTTCGTTGAAATTTTTTATAATATAAAATAAATAATAGTATTAATAATTAAATTATGAACTAGTAGAATATTTTGATCTTACGTTTTTTACTTTAGGTTAGTTTCAGTACTCCTTATAAATGATAAGTTTTTAATTAGATATAAAGTACTGCCAAACTATTATATTGATCAGCAAATATTTTTTAAATTTTAAATATAAAAAAATCCTAGCATTATTAATCAAACATCATACTTTTCAATCAATCCAATAAACACAAAATAAAAAATAAATTCCTCATTCCAACGATGAACAATTATTTCATAAATTAAATTCAGCAAAGATACGAGATCTTACTAACAATCTGTTCTTGTTTATTACTCAAAAATTAAAAAAAAGAAAAAGAAAGAAAGAAATAAAAAACCTAGTCGTCTCTAGTTTCTCTTCGGTGATTTTCATTTTTGAAATCAGAAAATGGAAGGATGGTTGGAAAGTGGTGGGGTGCGCCAGTTAACTTGCACGAGAAACAAAGTAAGAAAGGTGGTGTATAGTATAATGATTGTGTGGTGATGGTGTTGTGTGGTGATGGTGGGTTGTTGTATGGTGGTAGCGGATGTTCACGGGATAAGAGATCCTCTCGTTTAGTCGCGGCTAAAGTCCATGGCGATTGCCCGGATGGCTGTCTTTACATTATCATATCGTGCTCATGCACACACGTTCTTCGGTTCTCTCAGGCAATAGCTAATGCCATATCGGGATAAACAGGTGGGCCGGGTCGAGACTCTCGGACTCTTCAGCACTGGAATGTTAGCAAACCACCTTACATATTATACACGCACATATATATACATATATATATATATTTAATACATGTAAGTTGTTGGTATATGGTTTACTCGTATTTTGTTCTTCTCATCCAGAAGAGGTAGTACTGGTATACTTTCAACCAGGTGTATGGTTACGAGATCTTACGTGTCGGTCTTGTTAAATTTCCTTCAAATTGCTACAAGTATTATTTTTATTTTTATTTTTATTTTATTACTCGTTGCAAAGGTTAATGATTTTTATTTCTCAAGAGAAAATATATTATATATATATTTCTCGATAAATGTTATCTCTTTATAAGATTTGTTTTTTATTCAAGTACGTATAATATTTGTATCGTTCAATCGATACACGTTTACGTATAAAATTCATTTGTAATTGGTTCGAATAAAATATCCGATTATAATCAATTAACGTTGTATTTTACGTGTGTTTTTATTTTATTTTATTTTATTTTTATTACAAATTTCATCTTTCAATCGTGTAATCTTTGATTTTATGTTTATAACATTTTAATCGTTCGATTTAGAATTATTGAAATTATGTTAATATAATATAATATAATATATTAGATCATTGTGAAATATTTAAGGAGTAGGTAATAATAAATTCAACGAACAGTCACGTATGTGTAACCACCCTTTTCCCATATTTCTTGTATAGAAGAAAATAGCAAGTAGCGTAAGACACAAAAGCCGCTTAAAAAGCCGTACCGTAACAGATTACAAATTTATCTTTGGATCCGTAAATGCTCCAGGGGACAATCTACATTTTAGTGTGCACTTTCCCTCGTCGATACAGTAGGTGGTACGTTACTAACACAAAAAGAGAAAGAGAATGAGAATGAGAATGAGAAGTGCAACAAAAGAATAAACGAAGATAGAGAGTGTGTGGTCGTAAAAACAGACGGCGCCTTCGAAGTATATCTTCTTTCTCTTTCTCACACTCAAAGACATACACACACATACACACATACGTACATATATATATATATATTTCGCATACAACAATCTAGAAGTTACCTGGCTTTAGTTGGAAGAATAATCATGCACGTACACGCGTACACCAACCAAGCAACCAAGCAACCAACTAAACCAACCAACCAACCAACCAACCAACCAACCGCCGACGGAGATGGTTCGTCGTTGACGCTCGTAAAGCATAGCTTAAGTTTTAAGGGGCAGTTAAATTTAAAGCGAGTTTAGCCGTTCGCATTATAATGGCGCGTGGCAGGTAGAAAGAGGGAGATCCTAAAGATGAAAGGGGGAGGGAAAATGGGAAGGACAAAAGGGGTTGTTGCCGAGGTTAACTCGTCGACGAGAAATGATGGATGTTGAAATTTTCTAGTCAACCCTTTTCTTCTTTTTAATTTTTTCTCTTTTTATGTTTTTTTTTTTTTTTTTTAGAAGAGAGAAGAAAGTTAGCCCTTGTGCCTCTTTTAAAAAGTACCCACCGATCATCGGTGGGCGTAGTGGGAAAGTTTTTATTCAACTTGGATTTCTTTTCTTTCTTTTTTTTCCACAATTTAGAAGTAAATCCATTAAAGGATATTAATGATTTTTGTATAGGGAATTTTTTAAATTAGAAAGGGTTAACAGAGTGTTGTTGGTTTATTATTTTCTTTTTAGTTAGTTATTTATTATTATATTATAATATTATATTTAATATAATAATATTAAATGTATTATTATATATATATTTATATATTTATTTATTATAATTAATTTTAATATTAAAAATATACCTTATATTTAATACAACAATAATATAATTATTATATTTATTATTTATATTATATAATTATATAATATTATAATATTAATATTATATATAATTATTATTTATATTATTATTTATATTATTATATATTTTTTATATATTATATAAATGATCGATAAAAAACCTGAGAATGCTGTGTTACTATTAGTAGTAACAAGTAGCTGTGTACTACTATCAATGCTGTGTTATTTGTTAGATTTGTAGTAAATTCATTTTAAAATTAAATTGTATATATATATAATCATCGTTTTGATGACCCATATGAATTCTTCTCTCATGGGTATCCTACTACTACTACTACTACTACTACTACTACTACTACTACTCCTCCTCTTCTTGGGCTATAGTGTTACAGTACTTGTCGGTAGTCAGAAATGATTGTAGTATTGAAACGATAAAATAGGGGTTGTTCGACACAAACGTCCCATAGATGCTTTTGTATCATCTTTCCTGTCATTTCTATCTATGATTGTGACGGAAATAAATCCTAAGACACGCCTTGGATTCACGTACGTGAATAATTCGCCTTCGTTCTTAAATATAAAAAAGGGGGATCCCTTTTAACGTGAAAACGTGTAATGTTAAAGCAAGTTTATATTTATTTGTTTTTAAATTTATTCTTCATATCGTTGTTCATTGATTGAAAAAAAAAATGAAATATCGTTGAGAGAAAAATCTTTGATAAAAAGGAATCATTAAAAATATCGATTACATTTAAAGGGACTCAATATTTTTGTCAGAGAAGCCTAGGTTGGGACCAGGAAAGGAAAAAAAAAGTTCAACATCGTTATCGTCGTTCTTGTCAAGAATTTGACCGATCGTTCAAAAAACGGCCCCCTTTTTTTTTCATTTCTTTCTGGACCATATTGTCATTGGGCAACAATTCGACCCCGTATACTTGGAATATTTCACACGCGTCCTTTATGCGCGTTATTTAAAAGGGGTCACCCTTTTGGCGAGTCCATTGAAAATTTAAAATCGTTGAAGGGTTCTTTCAACCAGATCGTATACTGTTACTTATTTATTAAGTCATCAATTTGTAAAATTGTACTTTTATCTTTTTACCTTTTTTCTTTTCTTTTCTTTCCCACCCTTGAGTTAAAAAAAAAAAAAAAAAAAATCCCAAACTCGAAAGTTAAATTTGAGAACGGGTTGATCTTTTTTTTTTTGTCTCTTTTTTCGTTCTCGATCAAATTTCTTTCGATGTTAAAAGAAAAAAAAATATATATCTATATATATACACATATATCGGGTGATCTAAATGATGAGGGAAGTTCATTAACACGGTTGTATAGTTAAAAGAGGAGTCTGTTCAATACGATGGTCCAGTTAATGGGGCTTGAATGCGGTCAGATAGAATGCTTGTTCATTTCCCATGTCGACGAATAGAAGGAAGAAGAATCCGAGGGTTGACCCTAATGTATTTGCACTATTAACTGTTATATCCTACAAATGATACGTAAGAATATGTGTGTGTGTGTATGGGGACATAGATTTATCTATGATAAATGGTATCTAACTTATTGAAGTGTGATTAAAGTGGTTAAAGAGACAATGTCATTTCTGATACAATTTATAAAAGATTATCATCTAAAAGAGTTTCATATAATCAGATAAAAGATTGATCAAATTTAATAAGACTAGTATAATCAGTTGAATTTGAAATTATTTGTTTGTTTCAAAAATGTTTGAATAACATCGTTTATAATCGTTCAATTACTTGCAAAAACTTATTCCAACGTGTCAGAAATTATTGTTGTTAAAGTCACATGAATGATCACGTGTACAAGCAGTAGTAACATAGTACTAATAGTTATTCTGATCCCTGTGAGAATTGTAGAGTGTGCTGTGTGTTAACCGACGGCAACTGTGTGCATTCTACTATTCTACTAAAGCTTACGTTGGATTTATGGAATTTGTAAATGATCCCCATCGGTGGTGGTATATCGAGTTGTACTCCCATGACGAATAACTGTAACTTTGTTGTAGAAAATGTACATATCGAGAGTAACAATAACAAATCGCAAGATGATAATATAATCCTTCTATGTCACATCGTTAAAAGAAAGATCATTTTGTTTGTTTGTTTGTTAGTTAGTTAGTTTGTTTGTTACACGATAACAGTGATAACAGTTCTTTAGTTGAAATTAATTTTCCAGAGCGTTAGAGATATCGTTATCAACTAAGATCGTATCAACTAATTATTATTTCCCGAAGGTAGGTAGCAGGTTTATCCCAACGAAAGCCCATTAAAGTAATAACGGTATACATTAAGCGAATTCCATTGGGGGGGGGGGGAGGGAAGGGGTTGTAATAAATATGACTCATATCCAAATGATATGTGTTTTTATTCTTACTTAAAGAAACTTTGTTAATGTTGAAAACCGGGACAGTTGGCTGAAACTTTTGCTTCGTTGCATCTCTCTCTCTCTCTCTCTCTCTCTCTGTCTCTTTCTTTGGTAATTGGATCAGATCGAGGAGTGAATTTAGTCAGCGAACAAATTAGATTCCGCTCGGTCAACGTTCGATGTGATGTCCGGCAAAAGGTGGAGCAGGTGATACAGCGCGTACGATGAAACGTTTCCTGAATAACCAATAAACTTGTATTATATATCGTGCAAGCTGTGCTTCAAATGTCTCTCGAGCGAATTATTAATATCGTTTTTATTTATTTTTCTTTTATTTATCTTCGTTAACATATGATTTCTTTATATATATATATATATAATATTATATTATATTATATTAATTAAATTATGTTTGATTTAAATTATACTTCATTTTATATTCAATAATTGTAGTAGTATAAAGGAATGAAATAAACAGATAACAGAGAAAATGACTTTTCGATATTGTTGGATAAAAGATAAAGAGAGAGAGAGAGAGAGAGAGAGAGAGATAAAAGAGAAAGAAGGTATATCGAAAGTCAGGGTGGTGCTAAATGGCCGGTTAACTGGCTCTGCTCGGTGAGACGCTGGTTATTTAATCTTTAATCCTGCTACTCCAAGGGTGGTGACTCCGCATCACCGATACCCCAGATATATATCCGCGTGGCATTCGATGTTGCTCACCCCTTAGTCGAACGAATTTTAGGGGTTGTTTTGTACAGAAGGGTCTTCTTGATTCCTAAACAAATCCCTTCACTCTCACTCACCATCACCACCCACCTACCTATAAGTTAACACGATTTAACTTGACTAATAAAATAAATCTTTTTTTTTGTTTTTGTTTTTTTTTCTTTTTTCTATTTAACTATCGATTGATTTTTGATAATTTATAACAAATGTTTAATGATGATTTTAATTCCTAAAAAAAGTGTCCATTAACGAAAAGTTTGTTGGTAGATTATTTGGAAAGTTTGAAAGTGTGATCAGCCTGAGGGGGCCAAATGTTGTTGCATAGCCAAATAACAGCTTAGGTTGGTTAGCGTTGTTTCTAAAGGATATATTATTAAATCGTGAGTTGTAACTTGCGAATGACACGGTCTTAAGATTTACGAGTCTGCTTCCTCTGTGATTACGTCTCTGTTCTTCACCTAAGGATTTACATACGGAACACACACGTATAATATGAACACAATTTCGTTTTACCATCAAATATGTTATATCTAATTCACGTAATACACATCAATCTAAATTTAAACAATTTTTTTTCAATATTTTTCATTAAAATTTTAAGGTAATCATATAATTAAAAATTAATTTTTCTTTTCAAATTAATGATAAAATATATAATACAAAATCAAATATATAATATAGTATATATTAATAATATATCCTTTAGAAATAACGCTAACTGAACTATATATATATATATATAACATATTTTATAGTATATAATTTAATATATATTAATTATATTATTAAATTGGATTAAATATAATAATATAATTATATAATATATATTTAAATATAATAAATTATTATATTAAATTATAATATAATAATATTATATTATAATATATTATAATATAATAACATATTTAATTTATATTAATTATATTATTAAATTAAATGAAAAGAATTTTTACGTGTTTAAACAATTCTCACAGTGATCAGAGAGAGAAAGAAAGAGATTTTGCGGGTAAATCGATACGCTTACGGGATAATAAGCATAATCGGATGTTTGGTGGCTCGCGTAACGAAAGACGGCTAACATATTGTTCGTTTGTAGGGGTGCCTGTTACTATTACCACTACCACCACTATCAACAACCACCACCACCACCATCACTACAATCACCATCACCGATACGAGATTTTAGCATCGGGGTTTCTCTTCCTCCTCCTCCTCTTCTCTTTTCTATTTCTATCTTTCTCTCTTTCTCTGATATTCTCCCTATAGTCATGGTGGACCCCCCATGGGAACATTTCACACCGGTAACCACCGCAAAGCGTTTGGAGTCTCCCTTCTTCCTTTAACACAGTTAAACCATCCCTCCTACTTTTTCGCTGTAGTTTTGGTTAACTCAAAGTCGATTTAGTTAGGGATGCTTTGCCACTTGATTTATAACTCATGAAATCGAATAGGTAGGTAGTATCTTTATCCACTTTATTTTATTTTATTTTATTTTATTTTATTTTTGCAGAATTTGTTAAAAATTATGATGGAACGTGTACGTCTACTTAAAGAATCATTAGATTGGATAATTTATATATTTATAATAAACCGATTTGTACAGGGTGAATAAGTTTGTGAGTAATATTGTCGAACAATTTTTGTTTGCAACAATTTTCTTTGCAAATTGGAAAGAGAAGGAGAATGAAAAAAGAGAGAGAGAGAGAGTAGAGTAACACTTACCAGATACACGTG
This sequence comes from Polistes dominula, assembly GCF_049000335.1. NCBI lineage: Eukaryota > Metazoa > Arthropoda > Insecta > Hymenoptera > Vespidae > Polistes > Polistes dominula. Next base: position 4,095,687 of record NW_028300963.1, read on the forward strand.
TCGCCGGAGGTAAAAGCTTCGGTCGGTGCGTTTATTAATTAGAGGTTAGCCGAGTAAAACAAGGAAGGACTGCTTGGGTGTGCGTGTGGGAGGTGCACGTTAGTGCTCATGTGTTGTTCTTCTGTACATGAGAATGGAAGAAGGTAGAAGAAGAAGAAGAAGAAGTTAAAAGATAGAAAAAGAAGGTCTGATAGTCTTTCTCCCTTGTTCTCGTAGCATCGGCTGACTTCGTCGAGCACGTCCTGCGGGCTAAGATGAAGATACTAGAAGGTAGGCGGATTCCTTGCTACATAAATCGTAGCTCTAGCTAGTGGCCGAGGTGTTAGGTGAACGCACTGTTGGAAGGTACACCCGCTTGGTTGGAAGCGCATTGTTAAATGTTACACACCTATGAACTATCTTATTCTTCTTATTCTTCTTCCTCTTCTTCTTCTTCTTCTTCTTCCTGCTCACACCTGACTCATCCGTTTCTTAACTCCATATGCAATTCAAAGAACACTAACATTCTCATGGAAATTAGTTTGAAGTATATATATGTATAAATTTAGTGTCACACTGTTGCTTTCCAATTAACTTCGAAACTACTGAGACGATTTTCATGAAATGTTTTTTATTTTGTGTGACTTTTATCAACTTAAGTTGTAGGATCGTTTTTTATCGCTAATTTAAAGATTTATTATTTAGAGGTTTATCTAGGTTTTTAGATACTGTAAGTTTTCAATAGATAGTGTCGTATTTTAATTCAGTTATTTTAATTTATTATACATACGACATAAACTTAGTTTTTCTTTTTTTTTGTGTGTATTATTATTTTATGTATTCCATTTTAATTGTGATATTATTTTGTGTGTTGTTATGGTGTACTAAATAGTTTAGAATTATATTAAATCAACATTTTATAACAAAGCCACAGCAATTCGTAGCCGGAGAACATCCCATATATATATATATACTCGTCTACTTGTACGTTCTGCAAGATGATAGAAAAAAAAAATGATAACCTGATACATGAATGAACAAACGAATGAGATCAATCACGCGCAAATCGTTTTGAGTGTAATGTATATACAGTAACTAGGCCTGACAAAGCCTAGGACTTAATTCTGAAGTGTTCAGAATGAGAATGAGAAAGAAAAGAAAAGAAAAGAAAAAAAAGAGAAGAGAAGAGAACAGAACAGGACCCATGCAAACGCGTCGATCAACAACGTAGGGGTAGTTTTGATTTTGGCGCCCGTTCCCCAAATGATCCCATAGAGATCGGCACGTGCCAGTCGCACCCTCCGACACACTGCCAAACATAAAAGTCGTAGGCCGTTACTTCTTTTTCTCTCTTTCCTCTTTACAACCCCTCACTCCCTCCCTCTCTCTCTCTCTCTCTTTCCTTGTTCATCTCTTCGCCAATCCCTTTTCTTCTTCACTTCCCTTTATTTTTTTTTCTTTATTTTTTTTTCTCTCTCTTCGTACGAGTAGCTAAACTCGAATCCAAATGCTCGAGGCTGAATTGTTGCTAAGTCACCGACGTCAACACGGAATAATACACGAATCTTTTTGAGTATTTGCTTAGGATCATTTTTATAGTTTGTTTCTTTAATGTAATATATATACTTAGTCGCGAGAAGTGTTTGTTTTTATACGCAAAAATCGCAATACATTTTATTCACAAATCAATCGTTTAGGTATTTTAATAAAATTTGAGCTTATTCTTTTTTTCATTAGGACAATTGTTACAAAAATATACGTTATATTTCTATACTAACGTTTAGAGATTTGATTTTGTTAAATAAGTTATTAAAACTCGATTAGAAAGTATAGTTTACAATGATGGGAGTCGTCGTTAATCTTCGTAAACGATCATCATTGATCCTTAGAACAAACTTCGTCAGTTTCCCATAGACGACGGACAGACCTGCAGGTTGGGCCCTTTTCTCGCGTAATACTAGGAGGAGGAAGGACTTTGCTTTCTCGACTGCTAAAGCACGAGAGTTCCCATATCAGGAATGCAAAGCTTGATGTATCGACGCTTTATGACATAGGGGGAAGGGAATATATATATATAGAACGCCCACCCTCCTGAAAAGGTAAGCCGTGCCGACAACGTCATCTCTGCTAGAAGCGAAGTCACCCTAATGGTCGGATTAGTTTCTGATAGCGATGCTCGAACAGGCTTTGGGTTAACTCGAGCGAAGATCTGCATTCATGAAGGATGCTGTCGTAGTTGCACCGTCCTTCTCTATACTACCTACTTCCCTTTCCCTTCTCGTCCACGTTCTCGTCCTCGTCCTTGTTCTCCTCGTCATCCTATACTACTCTCTTCCTCTTCATCTCGGTTGCTATTAATTATTCATCTGCACGACACGCATGATGGCCCCCTTCGTCATGGTTAGAAAAAGAGAAAACTTTGTTAGAAAGTTTTATTATTATATTACGAATTATTTATTTCTTCATTTATGCATGCATACATATAAATTGTATTTATAAATGATTCGTCATTAATTATATTTTTAATGAGAACATAATTTTGATTAATTTACTAGTCGTTAATCTGTAAAAAAGATTTCATTTGACGAGCAATAACTCGGATTAGTTAAGTGTTACTGTTTGTTAAAAACTTGTGACATTTGAACATTATCTTCTGTGATTCGAATAAAGATTTGTTTTTTTTTTTTTTTTTTTTTTTTGATAGATCGTTAACTAAGACGAGATACCTTGTGTGTTAGATGGGATATTTCTAAACGTATAACAGAAATCATCTTAAAGGTTTTAATAGTATTCCAGTTTGGAAAGTTCAGAGTCCTTAGTCAATATCTCTCAATATCGTTATCTCTGCTGTCTAAACGACAGAAAAGACAAAGAAGAAAAGAGTAGAAGTAATAGTAGTAGTAGTCTTAGTAGTAGAAGAAGAATAAGAATAGAAGAGTGGAAGAGACATACCTGGCCTTCGTGAGATCGGTTCTTGGCCTTGTATCTTCTTCGAAGATCTTGCTCTCTGTTTAAGAAAGCAGGGTTGAATGCTACCTCTATCCTTTTCTCATTCTTTCTTTTTTCTTTTTTTTTTGTTTTCATTTCTTTTCATCTCATCTCTTCTTTCTCCGTCTCATTTTCTCTACACACACTCTTCTTCAGCATTCCCTGCAAAAGAATCCGAAATGGAATCATCGTTCGATAGACGATCTGCTCACGGAGCGAACCTTTCAATCATGCGACACCTATCAACTACGAGGGACTCCCAGTCTTCCAAATGAGACCCCGAGAGTCAGCCTGCAACTCTCCTCGTTGGTAAGGGAGGGAGAAGGAGAACGGAGGAAAAAGTGCTCGTGGCGTGATCCTATCAGTGATTCATGAGCTACGTTGAGATATTTATTTGGATCACCCTGCTTAGTTCCCTCGACCGTGTAGTGATCTATCGTATCGTTTGCTGACTCCACGATGTGCTGCTTGCTTTCTTTTAAACATCTCACAGTCATCTTTCTCTTTCTCTTATATGTTATGCTCTAAAGATCGTTGAATTCATTTCAGTGAGTAAAACTTCGATCCTTATTTCCCATATTCAGTTTAATTTGATTATATTGCTTAAAGTTTATGCAATCTAACTTCGATATTAGAGATAGACATATTTTCTTTCAAATATATTCACATAAGTGAATCCTAATTTAACCCTTTCGCTACTATGGGCCATTATAATGGCCCCTTATAAGATACCACTGAGGTACTACGGGCCACTATAGTAGCCCATAAATGTAATAGTATGCTCCATAAAATGCCGCGTATTTTACATACGACGAATATATGCAGTTATAGCATACCAAATATTCCATTATGGAAATGTTATTTTAATGTTTTGTTTCTTTCAATTAAAAACCATTAACTGTAACTAAATTACTCAAAAATAAAGTGCAGTTTCGATGCTGCACGTATTGGCAGCCCGTACAGTAGAAATAAGCCCGTATCGAAAAGGTTAATAATAATACGCTAGAGGTTTGTAATACGTTACTTTTTATTTTTGATTTTATTTTGTATTTTTGTTCAGTTCTTATTGGGCATTTGTTTGAAGGAAGAAAGGAAGGAAGAAAGGAGAACGACAGTGTTGGTAGGTTTTCTTTCTACAGGTTCCATGACACGGGTGGAGCGTGCTCCGGAGAGCGAAAAGTCCGTCCCGTGTCACGCAACGTGTTTCTCGTTCTCCTATTGGTTCACCTTTAGAACGAGGATCGTGAACGCCCTCGCGCACGCATACGGGACCGAACGAGCGAGCGAGCGGTCTCGTGACCGGTGACAATATTCTCTCAAGCACCATTTTCATCCTTCTTTTTTCTTTCTCTCTTTTTTGTTTTTTTTCTCTTTTTTTCCGTCTACCCACCTTTTTTCTCTTTTCCATTTTTTATGCCCGCCATTTTGGTGCGCCAGAGCGTGAGAAGGCCTCGGTTATAAAGAGTCTACTCTGTTATATACATATATATATATATGTACATGGACATTTTATATAATATATCTATTCATCGAGACCGGAATTCTGTTATACGATTAACGTGCTCGAACGAACGAACGAACGAACGAACGAATGCACTGGTAGCAACAGAATGTAACTGTAACTTTTGAAATGGAATCAATTCGAACCGATGTCATCTTGTTGTTGCTATTACTGTTTGTTGAATGTTAACTAACGTAATAAGTGGTTTGAGTTAAAACGAGAAGAAGAAGAACAACAACAAGAACAACAAGTTGTACTATAGTTTCTCCAATTTGCGTAGGTTACGTTTGGGTACTCGATCAACAATTATTCGCCTTGGGGGTGCATTATAAATTTTGTCTCCAATCTCTGTACGCGATCTTAACGTTGCGAGAGTGTGTGAGAGAGAGAGAGAGAGAGAGAGTAAGAGAGAGTATGCAAAGCGCGAGCAGCCAGATATCGGCCTAAGCATAAATTCCTCAAGCGTTGTGACACACGCCGCAGCATAATCTCGACTCACTAACGGACGCATGGAAGAGGGCCGGGGGGTCGGGAAAGGGGTGAACTGGTGGTGCTGCTGTTACTGCTACTGCTACTGCTACTGTTACTACTACTGCTGCTGCTAGTTATAGTAGGAGGTTGAAAGGGGGTTAGAAGGGAGAGGTGCGACGGCTCGAATCTGCGCAAACCGCGCAGTATCGTCTGAGATTTATGACCCGGAGAAGATAGACCGGAGTGATACTCGTCGAGCGATGAATCCGAAACGGCCTTTTCTCTGCTTCCGATCTCTACCATCATCGTTAGAGTAGCTAATTGCCAAAATCGTACCTTTCAACGTTGATTCTGTTTATTCTTCTTTCTTATACCTTCATTCTGTTATTGTTAATTTCTCTATTTTTCTTTGATTATCAAATAAATATCTTCCTTCGTTCTTTTTCTTGCTTTTAATATCAAGTAATAACGTAAATAGAAAAACGTGTATCCGTTTTATAGCAAACTAGCTAGCTCGTTGCATGTTGTTTGCTAGTTAACGCAACTAATGTACCGTGTACTATGTGTGGTCCTGAAAAAAGAGAAGCTAGAATGCTTGTAGGCGCCGTTCTATATGTAATCTAAGTGCGGTAACGATAATATAAACTGAAGAGAGAGAGAAGCACTCTATGGAGTAGTGCTTGGGCGCACAAGTGCGCATTGTCGGGCACGCGCTACCACTCTACAGATGCCCAGGCTGAGCTTAGTAATAGCACTTAGCTTTCGAGTATCTCGCATATGCTTCGAATCAGTTGCGAAACTTATCCGGCCGATTGTTCTAAAAGCCGCGACCTACCACCGTACGAACGAACGAACGAATGAACGAACGAACCCACGCAACTTCCTCTTTTTATTATTTAAAGTGTTGTACACTTTCGAAACGTCCGTCTCGATTTTCATCAATTTAAAATTATTCTTACGATAATCATATTAATGATAAATCTTTGAGATAAATGTAACCGATGTTAAATATATAATGTGAAAAAGAAACCACATTTGCAAAGATGCGATAATTTTCTAAGATTATTATCATACAGGAAACGTTGAAAGTTAAAACAGTTATGAAAGAATAAGTTTCTTAGGTTAGAAGTAAGTAAGTAAGTAAGTAAGTAAGTAAGTAAGTAGTATATCCAAGAGTTAGAGTAACATTGGTAGTTAGAGAATTAAAAGGAAAACTCGGGAAGGTCTGCTGGTGTAAGCGTAACGAGCATTCTGGCACGATCAAGCACAATAGGGACATACGTTCGCACAGGCGCGTCTCTTTCTCTTTCCCCTCTTAGTAGTTGGTATAGTTCTACTCTTAGAAGCGTGGCACACACACACACAAACACACTTATACATTTAGAAATTCACATCAATGTACATAGAAAGTTCCCATTCTTGAGGAACCTACCGCAGAGTTTCGCGTTGCTACTGCAATGACAGGGGCGCGTGCCCTCACAAAGCACACTTCAGGGATGACTCGAGTGTGTCGTCGTGTCGTTGTCGTTGTCGTTATGGTGGTAGTAGTAATAATAGTAATAGTAGTTAAGCCTTATTGTTTCAACTTACACAGAGGCTACCTACCTACCTACCTACCTACCTACCTACCAACCATCGTTGAGAGTTACCGAGCAACGACGATGAATGATGAACGAGTGAAAGAGAAAGATGAGAGGAGGAATGGTCGGAGGGGACCACCAACGCGCGTCGATCAAGTGAGATGCTTTCAATTTTACCACACTCGTGCACTTTCCTTTTAACAAACGTCGACCAATAATACCGAACTGGACGTTCCTCCCCTATTGTTTCTTAGGCGTGCGCTTCTCTAAGCTCATAGAAAGAGAAGAGAGAGAGAGAGCTTAGTTTGAGGAAACGGATCCTCTCCAAAACGAACGTTTCATGCTTCAATCTTGAACGAATAGAGAGTACGATAATTGATCCTATTTATTCTGGTCCAATTCTTAATCAATTCCCTTCGAATAGAGAAGATGGGTTTAGTTGTTTCTTTTATATTGAAAAGGGAAATCTTGAAAGTGTGTAAGTAATCATCATCGTCGTACAGTATAGAAGGAAGTAGATAGAAATTTCGTTAATTTGCGTGTCCCGTGAACGAGGAAATTGTATGGAGGATCAAGTAGAAAGACACAAAGTGAAGCTGAGAATGGGGTAAAATAAAGAAAGAAAGAAAGAAAGAGAGGAGTAGAGAATTGGAGAATATCCTCGTGACGGGATCCTAGTCAGGATTCTAGGGGATGTTAGGGGGAGGAGGGGAGGATAGGGAGGGGTTGGAAAAGCCAGCCAGCCAGGCAGCCAGCCAGTCAGCCAACAAGCGAGCCAGCCAGCCAGTAAGCCAGTCGGGTACTCGGGGGTGCGGGTGTACAGAGAGAACGAACGATAACGGAGGGACTCGGTTGTCTGATGGCAAGATGGCGTCCTACGATAGTGACGTCACAGGTGGCTCGGATGTGCGGAGTAAGAGAGAGAGAGAGAATTGGTGGGTGGGAGGTTTAGTACGGGCGAGACGAAGGGTGGATGAACGCGAACGGTTAGATAGAAAGAGAAAGAGAGAGTGAGAGAGAGAGAGAGGAAAGGAAATGGGAAAGAGATAAAACGAGAAGGTGGAGATAGAGAAAGAGAAAGAAGTGAGTATATGGTGGGAGAAGACAAGGAGAGAGGGAGAATGAGGCAAGAGGAGAATCCGCGAACGTAGGAAGAGACAGAATCACGAATCGAGTGTGTGTGTGTGTGAGAGAGAGAGAGAGAGAGAGAGAGAGAGAGAGAGAGAAAGCACGAAGCTGAAGTACGAGGGAGTACCAAGAGGAGGGAAGTGGAGCTGGATGGAGGTTGGATGAGGAGGAGGAGGAGGTGGAGGAGGAGGTGGAGAAGGGAGAGTACTCTTTGGTAGGGGTGAGAGAGAGAGAAGCGTATAATATTGATCGCATCTCCGTGCCTGCAGACAGCATCTACCCACTGTTGACGGGGTTGCTACTTGGAGGTTTTAACTTTGATTCGTTGCAGGCTCGCAGTAAAGATCATGGCCGCGATTTCTGTACCCACCAAGTTCTTCTTCTGTCTCTCATTGACCCTTTTTTTTAATTTGTTTTTTTTAATATTCTAGGAAGATAAGTGATTATATTTTTTTCTTGTATAACGATGACTATATATATGATTATTATAATTATTATTAATAGGATCATTTAGAAACGTATTTAAATCAGTCGAATAGAAATTATGTAGAAGAGTTTTATAAATCAAATCGAATGTCGTTCGATAAAGTAGGCGTAAAATACAAGTATAACATATTTGACTTGTTTTTTTATATATTTTTCATGGAAAATCAACAACAACTAAGATATGCTAGGTTATATCAATACAGTTGAACATTGTATGCTGGGCATATAAAAATGTCAATCATTAAAACTCGTATAATATGATACGATAACTTGCATTAACGATATCGTGAATGAATACTTTGATCGATCGCGTGTAAGAACGCGCGATTTAATTCTGTCGCATTAGTAATTAAAATCAAGTAGTAATGTAGAAGGAATGATTGATCAATCGATCGATCCATCGATCGATCGATAGATATTTATTACTCGTACTTCCGTAATCATTCATTAAAGTTACGATATCGAATTTCAAGTTTTCTTTTTTTCTTTTTTTTTAAATCACATAAGAGTCCAGGTTTTTATTATTTAACATAAACGTTAAAATATAAACGTTATTATAAATTCGCGATACCTTTTGACGAAGTTTTTATTGCAAAATAACAAGAAACAAAAAAGAAAAAAAAAGGAAAAAGAATGATCTAAGAGAGGGTTGGTCGAAATTAACTAGCTTATCCGATCGAAGTACCAATTCCGGCAGCTGTTATTTTGAAAAGTTGGGTCAGTAAGAAAAAGATAGCGAACGCGTTTTTTTTTTTTTTTTTTTTTTTTTTTAATTCGAAGAACGTTGTTGCAGTTATCTACTATATGCACCTAAAAGTGTCCTTCTGAAACAGGAAAGAGAGTTTAATCGTCTTGATCGAGCATCCTGTCAGTTGTTGCAAATTCAACCCGATCGGTGTAACACGAAAAGGGAAATAAAAATAAAAATAAAAAAAATAAAAAAAACAAGAAAAGAAGTAAAGGGTCTTGTGGTATCATATGTACGTTAACCGATATGCTACCTTTGATATAAAATTAAGGTAGCGGTGCTATTACTCCGTTGAGATGTTATCGAAGGAATCGATTCTATCGTACACCGCTACCTCTACCTTATATACCTTTTACCAACGTCATAAATGTAACATTGGTTGGTAGGTACCACAGCCCTGGTGAAAGTGGCGAACGTTTAATTCAAAGAAAAATAAAAATAAAAACAACAAGAAAATAGAAAAAAAGAAAAAAGGGTTGGATGTAGAAACATAATCTAAGTATCCTAAATATCGAACGTTTAGAATTCATTGAGCAAATCTTCTCGACATTTTGTTTTTTTTTTTAGATGGAATAAGAGTATCGAATATAAAGTGTAAATTTATGGTGTTGTTCTATATATATATCGTTCGTTTTACATTAGATTTCTTCTATGCTCTAACTTTTGAAGCTTCACGGCTTCTCGAATTATTTTGAAATTCAGATCTAACATCTCGTAGAAAGTGCGTTTTCTCTCTCTCTCTTTTTCTCTTTCTGTTTCTTAAAAGGATACGACGAAGAATAAGAGAAAGAAAAGAATGAATGAATGAGTGAGTGAGTGAGATAGAAAACGGCGAACAAGCAAAACTCTGGAGTAACGAAGGAGCAACGAAGCTTCAAGAAAACCGGCCTGGCTGGTTGGCTACGCTCCGTTGACTTTTTTCTTCGACGGGGCTTGTCGATTCGTAGTCTCATTAGCGATTCAGCAGATTCAATGCCACCTGAGCGATATGACTAACCGGACGTATGCAAAAGGATACTCAACCAATCGCGAGTCCTTTTCTCCTGGCACCTATATATATATATATCGTGTCTTCTTTTAACAGTCATCAGTAAGTATAGTAAGAGTAAGTAGCATTCCTTGGCATATCATCTTTCTTCCCCCTTTCTTCCCCCCATGTTCCTCCTTGTATTATTCTTTTATAAAATGAACGAATGAAGAGCATACAAATCACGGTACAGCAGCATCAACACATACACACACATACACACACATATATATGTTCTTACTTATATTTATGAAGAAAGAAAATACGTTTGTGTTATTTTAGATGGGAAAGTTTTCCATGTCACGAGTATGAAATGCATTGCATTGCATGCATGCATGCATGCATGCGTGCGCGTGTATGCATGCACACCTCGTTACTTGTATTTTCCTTTCGTTGAGTTATTGTTGTTGTTTTTATTGTTATTGTTGTGTTGTTACTACTACTACTTGCTTATTTTCTTTTTCTTTTTGTTTTTTTTTTTATTTTTTTTATTTATTTTTTTTTTGCCTTTTCTTTCATTCTTTATTATCATCATCAGTATTACCAACGAGGAAAAGCACATAATTATAGAGAGTTCAATCGTAGTAATTCGCGCGTGGACTTTATTATCGCACGATAGACGTACGAGCGATCATAAAGCCGTGGAAATTATGGTCATAAAAGGCGTAGGACAATGCGATCGTAAATTACGCGCCTGTAAAACCAGAACGAGACGATTAGGATCTATACGGTCAGAGAGAAACAGACATAGAAAGAGAGAGAGAGAGAAAGAATGAGTGAGTGAGTGAGAGAATGAAAGATAAAAGGATAGATAGATAGATAGATAGATAGATAGATAGATAGATAGATAGATAGAAAAAGATAGAATCGTGGGATGTTATTTCTATTAGTCACTAGCTGAAAATATTATTTCAGTATGCGTTATATCGTCATTTTAATTTTTTTATTTTTATTTTTACACGTTTTAATAATTTTTTTTTTCTTATCTAGAAAATTAAAGGACACAATGAGGAAAAGGTCAGTCAGGAGTTTTTTTTTCTTCTTTTTTTTTTTTTTTTTCAATTTTCCATTGAATCATCGGGTTCTGCCCCAGTGTTGACGTGTGGTATTTTCTAGGCTAACAAAATTATCTGTACATTGTTGTTGTCAACGTTGCATTTAACATTATGTGTATCGGTTTAAGTTAGTAATAATAAAGAGAGATAGAGAATATTCACTTAACTTTATTTTTTTCTATTTTTCTGTTTATTATTTTTTCTATCTCATTCTATCACTCTCCGTTGGCAGGGACGAGGCGACATAGGTGCAATCTTCGCACGCATCGACATGTGTATTTAAATTAGTCGCTCCTACGGTTGGCAGGCCTGAACTTGAACTGAAGATATACAGAGAGAAAGAGAAAGAGTTTATATGTATGTGTATATGTGTTTGTATGTATGTGAGAACAGCAGGAATCAAGCTACAACATTTACATGTATATATATATCTATATACACATATATGTTGAACGGACCAACGCCTATAGGATTTCGATCACACATACACTTTTGTATGCGTACACATAAGTATATATATATATATATATATAGTAAAAGAGAGAAAGATATAGAGAGAGTGGTAGACACACACTTACATGATGATACAGAAGCGACGTGTAAGCTGCCCGGGCAGCTTGTATTCAAATTAACTCCCCGAGAAGCTGTTAATTAGCGGTCCTATTGCTACAGGGCCTTTCATTAGCGAGTCTCGCGCTTCGTTATCCGCGTAACTTTTAAATGTTGCTCTCTTTCTCTTTCTATGTTTCTCTTTTTCTTTCTTTTTTTCCTCACGTGGTTAAGGGGATTAGAAATCTACCAAATTCCACGTATCAGTTAAACCCTTTTTTGTCTCTTCTTTCTATTTTTTTCTTCTCTTTCTTGTTTTTTCCACTTAACGACACAACAAACTTATTTGCGAAAATACTAACGAAATTTTATAGCCTTACGTTATTTTTTATTTTTTTTTATTTATTTAGTTTAAATTTTTTTTATTGTTTATTCGTAATGATAAAATTTTGTTCTATTTTGTTTGATCAATAATTATTTTATTATAATAAGATTGCATATTAATATTGGATTATATTTATCTCGATATTTAGATTTTTATTTATTGATTTAAATTATTTATGTTATTCGTAACGATAAAAATTTGTTCTATTTATTTGATCAATAATTAGTTTCTTAAGGTTGCATATTAATATTGGATTATACTTGTTTCGATATTTCGAAGATATTTTATTCGATGTGAATAATATTATTCGTTAGGATTGCATAATGATATCTAATACATATACATATATATCACAAACAACCAGAGAAAAAATGATTATCGTATTTCAACACGTATAAATAAAAAAAAATAAAATTATTAGATAAATCATAATGGTTGGTAAATCGCGAGCATAGGAAAAGACGAAACAGGAATGTGAGGGTTGGGTGAGGGGGGGGTGGGTGGTTTCTCTCTCCGTGAACTATTCAAACGACTATCGACGTTAAATCGATTCGAAATCCATATCCTTGGATGTGTGCATAGTTATTGAATATATATATGATTCTCTTGCGAATAGCAAACGGGCGTGCTTGGGTTGCGCGCGCGCGCGCGAACGAACGAGAACGTAGTTCTGAGAGATGCATTCAGAAAAGCCGCGGCTGTCAGTCACACGTCAACCGGTAACAATATCCATTGTGCTAAAGTGAATCGTAATACCTCTACCAGTTATGAACGTGTACGTATATATACATACATATATATGTATATATATATATATATATATATATATCCGAGATGCGATAACGCGATACCGAAGATGACATCGTTCTACGACTACTATAGGAGCGAATCAGTGATGTCAATGACGAACGATAATCGTCAACCTCCCGAATGTTAACCCTCCCATCATACCTACCTCACCCCATCTTCACCCCAATCCTGTTTCCAAGAGGATGAGATAAAGGATATTGTTTTTATTTTTTTTTATTTTATTTATTATATATTTCTTATATATTTCTTATGTACGTAAGTTTGATTTTTTTTCATAATTGTAATTTGAATTATAAAATGAAATTAATATTATTTTTTTTTATTATTGTTTCATTATTATAATTATAATTAAAATTTTTTTAATATCAGATATATCTTTATGTGTAATTATGTTATGTTTGATTACATATTATTATTATTATTATTATTATTATTATTATTATTATATATATATATATTATTAAATATAAATATGCTATGATTTATTGTGTGCTATTTTTTTTATATTATATTATATTATTTATATTATATTTTTTTTATATATATTATATAGTATTATAATATAATATTATAATATAAATATAACAATTTTATATATAATATATAATAATATAATATAAATATATAGCAATTTTATATAGAATATAATATTATAATATAAATATAACAATTTTATATATAATATATAATAATATAATATAAATATATAGCAATTTTATATAGAATATAATATTATAATATTAATATAACAATTTTATATATAATATATAATATTATAATATAAATATAATAATTTTATATAGAATATAATATTATAATATTAATATAATATATTTTTATAATTATTAATATAAATTATATTATTAAGAAATAATATATAATTATTATCATAATAATTCTATATTTATTATTATAATATAACAAAATTATATATAATATATAAATATATATTTCTTATATAATATATTAAAATTAGAATATTATTTATTATATATATATATATATATATATATAAAATGAAATTATATATTATATACGAAATACAAGGATATAAGAATATGAGAAATGCAAAAATATGAAAATATAAGAAATATTTACAAATATAATATTAAATATAAAACAAAACAAAACAAAACAAATCTTTAAGAGCATTTTTTCTAAAAATTGGTTAGACATTTAATTGAAATACTTTACAACGAGAACACCTCATACTTATACTACTAATATATCCAATGCTCGTTAAAATTCGTTAGGAGCACAACCATAATGTCTCCTTGTAAGTATTATAGTTATTTAGTAACGATCATCTTCGACTGGTAAGCGAATTCATAGTCAACTTCCTAGTTGGTTTCTCGTAAATTTTAACACGAGTATCACGATCGATCGTTCGATCAATCGATTTCTCTTTCCCTTTGGCAAACATCATTTGCTTAATGTTCTCTTCAGAGAAAGTCAGTATATCGACGTGACTATCTTTAGGTACACACACACACACACACACACACACACACATAATATATATATATATATATATATATATATATATATATATATAAAGCTTTTAGAAATGGAGCAAGAGAGATAAAATCGTAACTATTGTGTATATCAAACATACTTATTACCATTTGAAAAAAAATCATGGTTACTGGTATACTCTTCTACTCTTATTGAAGATTATGGTTTAATTAACTGTTCAAAAAAAAAAAAAAAATAATAAAAAAATAAAAAGAAATCACCTAAGGGGTTTCTAACTTGTACCATGTTGCCTTTTGCATTATTATCATTTAAAAAAAATAAAAATAAAAATCAACATGTGGAATCTACTGAAACATAGAAGATTACAATTTAAATTAGCTGTTTGAAGAAAAAAAAAAGCAAAACAACAGAAAAATCCATCATCTTCATCAGAAGTCCTACTTCGTTCCTCGTATTCTTTTTATTTTTTATTTTTAATTTATTTTTTCTTTCTTTGCAAAGTTAAAACTCGTAGGACTATTTTACATTCCCTTTAGCATGGTTATCCTTCAATCTTATAGGTAATTACTCAACTCTGCGGACAGTGAACAAGCAAGTGCTTCTTCTCGATGGATTTTTATAATAAAAATCGTCCTTGTTGTTGTTGTATTTGTTGTTGTTGTTATTGTTGTTACTCGGAAACAGAAACAGAGCACACAACCATTCTCCAATGGTATAATATCTCGGAACTTAAAAGAGGAATCGGTAGGAGGAACGAACTAACCTGAGTGCATACACGTCCTGCATACAACCATTTTCAACGAGACGAATATAGAAAGAAAGAGAAAGAGAAAGAGAAAAAGAGAGAGAGAGAGAGAGAGAGAGAAAGGGAAATGCAGTAGAGAGAAAAAAATAAAAAGAGAAGGAAAGAGGTGGTACCGTGTACTCTCTGCAAAATATAAAGTATAAAACCATAAAGTTCCGATAAGGGAGAGCTGGCTACCCCGTCTCTTTTTTTTTTTTTCTTTCTTCTCCCTTCTCATCCTACCACCACTAACACCAACACCATCACCATCACTAATACTAAAATTCTGTGACTATATATAGTTCAACCCACACACATTCTTGAGTTCCAACAAAGAAAAAGCATTCGTGAAATTAGAATTTTTATGATAACTTAACTTGCGTTCTTTGTTTTCTCTTTTCTTATTTTTTATTTCGATGATTAATGATTACCTAATGTTGGAGAACTCCTTTTGTGTAAATGAGGATTTTGATTCGTTTTGATTGTTTATACAATTATTGGTTAGACGTGTTTGTATGATCTGAAATAAATGAACTTAGGTTTGAAGATTTTTAGATATTAAATCTTTGTGTTATGAATTTGTTAATAATAAGTTAATGTTGTAATTTAATATTATTTAAGGTTTTTTTTTTTTAGAAAAGAAACATCATAAGCTTAAAGTGTAATAATTACGATATAGTAATTGTTAATAGCATTTGTAGTAAAAATAAAATTGTTCTATGAGTTTACAATTTTACGTTGATCGTTGAAAAATATAATAATATAATAATATAATAAATAAATAATATAATAAGTAAAAATAATATAATTTAATATTATTTAATTTTTGTTAAAAAGTAAAAATCCCAAACTTAAAGTGTAATAATTACAATATAGTAATTTTAATAGCATTGTTAGTACTAATGTTATTATTAAATGCTTTTTTACTCAAAAATATTGTTCTATGAGTTTATAATTTTTCGTTGATCATTTAATAACATAATAATATAATTTAATTTTATTTAACTTTTCTTTAAAAAATTAAAATCACAAACTTAAAGTATAATAATTACAATATAGTAATTTTAATAGCATTTATAGTAAACAAATATTGTTTTATGAGTTTATAATTTTTCGTTGATCATTTTAAAAATGGGATAACTAAATAAATGACATAATTTTATTATTCTACATTAATAAACTTTTTCCATCTTATTTTCCATTATATTTTTCGTTTCTTATCTAATTGCAGAAACGAAATACACAACTCGTATAGTCAGTAGAATTTAGTTAGTCGAATCGTGTGGTCCCTTATTAAGTAAAATTTATTCGATGCATAATAATTATTATTGTTCACGTGTATTTGTAACAAGAATTACGACATACACACACACACCTATATATATAAAAAATAGAATACATGTATAAATATAAATCGTGGAAAAACAAGGAGACTGTTATAAAAGCAAGGAAAGATTTGATGAGCATACGAGATAAAAGAAGAAGAAAAGAGAGCTCGTATATGCGCTCAGCGATTTGATATGCAGGACGTTGGTGCTACACATATACATATACATATACATACATATATATATATATATATACATTCATGCATACATAAATATAAATATATACGGAAGTGGTTTACGAAATTAGAATTTTTATGATGACCATAGAACGCTCTCTTTGTGTCTCCACCAGGAAAGATATAACAATAAAAAAAAAAAAAAAAAAAAAACAAATAAAAGAAAAAAGAAAATCAAATCAAAATGTGACCAGAAAAAAATTCTAAAGTCCTTGGATTTGTCAAACAACACAACTATATTTCCTTATCGATTATTGGAAAAGATAATAATCATTTAGGGATGAAGAAAGAAGAGGAGGAAAAGGAGAAGGTGGTGGTGGTGGTTTTGGTGGATTTACGTTTTTTATATTTTATACTATACTATAGTATAGTACTATATATTTTTATAGTATTCTATAATATACTAATACTAATAGCATATATAATATACATACTACACTATAATACTATATAATACTATAGTAATATTAGGAAATATAATACTATAGTAATAATAATAGTGTTAGTATATTTTAGTATACTCTAATACAATATACTATAAAAATATATAGTATACTATAGCATACTAACACTATTAGTATAAAATATATATAGTATACTATAGTATATATTTTTATAGCATATAAAATATACTATAGTTATATTAGGAAATATAATACTATAGTAATACTAATAGTGTTAATATATTTTAGTATACTCTAATACAATATACTATAAAAATATATATTATACTATAGTATATATTTTTATAGCATACTATACTATTGTATAGTGTTATATATCTTTATAGTATACTGTAACAAATATATATAGTAATATAAAAAATAGATATAGTATACTATACTATAGTATAATACTATATATTTTTATAATATACTATACTATAAATACACACACACTATATATTTTAGAGTACACTGCCTATACTTGTATTACTACAAATAGTACGTTCAAATAATCCGATCAAAGAAGTTTCGCGTTAGGTTGGTATTTCCATTCGATCGGCAGTTAGCCAGAGAAGAAGAAGTCTAAGTCGTTTCTCAGAGAACAAACGAGAAAC
Organism: Polistes dominula; assembly: GCF_049000335.1. Lineage (NCBI taxonomy): Eukaryota > Metazoa > Arthropoda > Insecta > Hymenoptera > Vespidae > Polistes > Polistes dominula. The sequence continues at coordinate 4,113,278 of NW_028300963.1, forward strand.
AAAGAGAGGAAGCAAAGAGAAAGACAGAGAGAGAGAGAGAGAGAGAGAGAGAGAGAGAGGCGGAGCTTGACATTCCGTAGGAAAAATCGGAGCAGAAAGGCCTCTCCTATTTCTCTCTCTTCCTCTCTCTCTCTTCCTCTCTCTCTCTCATTCTCTCTCATTCTCTCTTACTCATGTTTTATTTCTTTTTCTTTCTATTTTTCTTGTTCTTTCTATTTCTCTTTCTCTTGTTCAAAACTGCCCGTATAACCAAGGAGTATCGCGGTAGTAAAGCGAAACGACCGCCGTATAAAAGCCCCAGGGACGTAGAGAGAAGGAAGGAAGGGCTTTCGTCCAGCCCAGGAAGTCAGAAGAGAGGGGTTGATAGGAGTGACGTTGAAACCGCGATCTTCCCTTTCCTCTTTTCCTTCACCCTTCCACCCTTTTCTCAACCCCATATCCCCCTAGGGGATGAACAGATCTTATCCGTTTAACTGCAATCCGGGACTGTCTTCCTTCTTCTTCTTCTTCTTTTCTTTTTTTTTTTCGTCTTTTTCTTTCTTTTTTTTTTTATTCTTCCACTTTACATACGGATTTGTAAAAAATTCCAAAATATTTGAGTAATGTGTATCTTTATTATGTGACCATAATGAATTATTAAAGTGGTCTAATGATAAGTCAAAATATAAACAAAATGAGTTTATCAGTTATTTCATAATATATTATTTTAAACTAAGTGAATTCAATGTAATATTCACGATATTGTCAAAAATGAATTGTTGGATAATGTTTGTTATTTCAATATTATTTGTACAGGTAAAATAAAAGATCATACTATTTTGTACAGTGCTTGTAGGATTGTAGGTTTTAGTATTAGTTGGTGATTTTACATTTGGATAGTTCACTGTATATATTAATAATAATGTATTTAAATTTAACTATTCGTGTTACAGTAGTAGTAAAGTATAATCATTTATATCTATTTTAAAAATCCAAAAATATTGTAACACGTATCTTTTATATATACACATGTCTTTCCTTTTATTTTTATTTTATTTTTTTGTACAGGTAAAATAATAGATCATTCTATTTTGTATAATACTTATAGGATTATAGGTTTGAGTATTGCTAGTTTACATTTGGATAGTTTACTGTGAATATTATAATCACATTTTATAAATTTAATTATTCGTATTACGGTAGTAGTGGTAAAGTAAAATCAAATTTTATTATTTTAAAAATCCAAAAATATTGTAACATGTATCTTTTACATGTTGTTCCTTTCCTTATCTTTTTTTCTTATTCTTATTTTTATTGTACAGATAAAATAACAGATCATTCTATTTTATACAATATTTGTAGTTTTTATATTGGATAGTCTACCGTATATATATATATATATTATATTGACGCATTTAAATTTAACTATTCGTGTTACAGTAATAAAAGTAAAGTAATAATCATTTTTTTTTGTCAGGAGATTTGAAAGTACCGAACGACATGAACCAATTTCGTTGAGATCATTTTGTTCTCTTCTCTCTTACCATTCTTTCTCACATCCCTTCTTTATTTTTCTTATTCCTTGCTATTGTTCATCTTCCAAGTAAAGAAGATGACATCTACAGCTTACGAAATAATAAATGAAAGAAAACGTTTCAATTAGGGAGTTCTCGACTCTCTCAGCGTGATGTCTTTTCTGGCACGTTTGTGTTGGACCACCCTAAACGCGTTTTCAACCGCCTTCGAAAAAGATCTTTTACTTTCTGACTCTATATCATACATATATGTATATATTTATATACATATGTGTGTATGTATATACTCATGATACTCTCTCTCTTTCTCTCTCTGTCTCTCTGTCTCTCTGTCTCTCTTTCTTTCTTTCTTTCTTTCTTTCTCTCTTTCATATGTGGTCTTTCATGACGAATGGGAACATTATACAAGGTGTACGTTAGGTGTCGTCTATACACTATCGGTTATAGGATACCTAGAGACCCCTACGGTTCATTCACCATCATCTCTTCCAGGGATTCTGACCACCTTTAGGGCAATTCGAATAACTTTTTTTTTCTTTTTGCGTTCAGATCACGCGGTGACATTCGACAAAATCGATCGAGACCCTCTCTACAAATAATAATCCAACCAAAAGTAATATTAAATAAGGATGAGGAAGTGGGATTGGAAATAATTTGCCACTTGTTGTTAGTCGGAAAAATAAAATGAATTAAGAAATATATATCAATGTTAAAAATGTTTCAAATTTACTGTAACAATCTTCTATCAATCATTCTTGATCATTATTATGATAAAAATTGATCGTTTCCAATTGAAAATAATAAAAAGAAAATATCAATAGATTCATCACCCCCCCCCTCCTTCCCATGAAAAATAAAGCAACTTTTAAAAATCTTTGTTTAAAACACAAAATTGTTTTTAAATCGTTCGAATCTTAACTTATTATTCGGTACAATACGAAAATGCAAAAAGAAAATTTAAATTAACTGTATAATGATATTCATACTAACATAAATATAATAAATATACTAATATAAATATAAAGTACGTAGATATACAATATTAAATATACGTATACATATAATAAATATAGTATAAAATATAAATTAAGTAAAATATAACATAGATAGTATTATACTATAGTATAGTATAAAATATAAAGTAAATAAAATATATAATACTATAGTATAGTATAGTATAGTATATTCATTTTTTCTATTACTATTTATATTATATTATACCATAAAGATATATAGTACTATATACTATAGTATAGTATATTATAAAAATTTATTTTACTTTAGTATTACTATAATATACTAACACACTATTAGTATTACTATAGCATTATATAGTATTATACTGCAGTATATATAATATATATATTATGCTATAGTACTATACTACAATACTATACTACAGTACTATACTACAGTATAATATTAAATATAAAGTACGTAAAGATATAATAATTAATATACATATCCATATACGTATAATAAATATAATATAAAATATAAAGTAAGTAAACTATAGAATATACAGTCGCACGAGGTACGATCTCATGATTTTAACGAAATATATTTCATTCTGAAGTTTCAGTTAAAAAACAATTTTCAAAATGCGTCCCAAAAAAGAACCATTGACGAGTAATAGATTAATTATTAAAAAAAAAAAAAGAATTATTGAACAAATTACATAACTCGTAAATAATGAAAAAGACACTTCACGGGTTAAAATTGTAAATGGTAGGTTCATTTCTATAGGTTGATCCATCCCCATCCATCCGTCGCGAACCAAACACAGGTAGCCAAAGTAAATCTCTCTCTCTCTCTCTCTCTCTCTCTCTCTGTCTCTCTTTTTCTCTCTCTCGATGTTTATTTTTCGCTCCTATTTTTCATTCGTCCACTTTTTAATGGGCCGGATTAATATCGCTTGGTAACAAGACACTTTTCCATAGGGTTATCTTCACGTGTATATATTTGTGTATGTATATGGTGTGTATTTGTATCCAAGAAAGAAAGAAAGAAAGAAAGAAAGGGAGTGAGTGAGTGAGTGAGAGAGAGAGAGAGAGAGATAAATAGAATATACGTGAATATATAAAGAAGAAAAGAGAGAAAAACACAAGTTGAGGTATAAAAGATTACGGATGCGGTGCATCCGTTCAACGGCAATAAGTCTGATTGTGTTCGGGTAGCTGGACAAATTATCCGGTATTATGCTGGCATCTCAGTCTATCAATTATACGTGGATCCGGATCCGAGTCATAAGGTGTATAGAAATGTATATATATATATATATATATACATAAGCACAACTGGTATATGGCAAACTGTATGTGTTTTCTAACCAAACGTTATACACCACGTTAACGTATTTAATTGTATGCATGTGCATGCATACACATTTGACCCATCATCTCGTTTCTCTCCTTTCTATTTCTTTCCTTTCTATTTTCTTTCTTTCTGTATATTCATGGGGCCTATGGTTCTTTTTGGAGATATCCATGAGCAGCAACCACCAACACGCCTACGGACTATTTCATTGATCATCGTCAAGTCGGTTCCAAGTATTACACGACTGGGATCTCTCTGGCACTTCGTGGAAACGCGGATCTATATGAGAGACTTCTTCTTCTTCTTCTTCTTCATCTTTTTATTTTGTATTTTGTATTTTTCTTTTCTACTTCTGCTTCTGACTTTGTTTTTTTATTTTTATTTTTGGTTTTAGTTTTGGTTTTGGTTTTGTGCATCTTACTAGACTGTTCTTCTTTTTAAACGAGTTACTTCTAATAGAAATTCAGAAACAACACAAAAAGATTTATTAAAACATTAAAGTAAGAACGCACGAGATAATTATTAGATAAATATTATAAAAGATAAATTTATTCTATATTTCGTATAATAATTTATTATTCAATTATTTATTTCGTACAATATATTAAGAGGAGCCAATAATAGCAAAAATAATCTTTAATTGTCGTTTCTCGGTTTTGTATTTCATAGTTACGTTTTTGATTTTAGGTAATTATCACTTTTATTGTTTAGTTTTAATTTTAAATTTAATATTACCGACCCCCTGAGACGACGTTTGATTGCGTAGATGTGTGTCCATTAAAGTGTTAAATATTATCATTTTAATATTAATTTCATTTGAATGGAAAGAAAAATGATATTATAGTTAAACGATTTACATGATTTACGCCGATCTATGAAATAAAAAAAGAAGAAGAAGAAGAAGAAAATATTTTTTGGAGAAAAGAAGAAAAAAAAAGAATGGTAACATTTTCGTAATGTCGTCGTAAATAATTTATTTGTCACGTTTTAGGGTGGATGGGTAAAGATCGTGTTCCGATTTTACAAAAGTCAAGAATTTCCCTGATTCTAACTGTCAGTGAAAAGGAAGGAGAAGAATCTATGCATTCGCCGACGACGGACATTCGGGGGTGGGGGTAGGGGGAGGGGGTGAGGGGGTGAGGGGTGAGGGGGGAGGGGGTAGTAAAACATAGTTCTTAGAAGATTTTGCATAATTTTCCAGCATTTTCTCAGACACGAGAGCACCATAAAGATCGTGACTTATGATCATACGAGTCGGTTTTGACTCATGAATCTTTTTCTTCTTCTTTCTTTCATCTTCTTATTCTTCTTCTTCTTCTTCTTCTTCTTCTTTTTCTCTCCCCTCTGTTCTTTTTTTTTTTTTTTATACCTAAAAAGATCTAAATCCGAAAAACCATTAAGTTTCCTTCGAAACAGTTAGGTTTGAACATTTTTATGGACATGTTTGGTCAAAAATCTTGTTCTTCCTCTCTCCAAGTCGTTGTTTTGTGTGTGTGTGTGTGTGTGTTTTTTTTTTCTTCTTCTTTTTGTTTGTTTTATTTTCTTTCTTTCTCGTGTTTTACCTGAAATCGTGAGAATCGAATTAAAAAGAAAAAGGATTTCTTTTTAAGTATCTTCCTCTCGTTTCCTTTTTTTTTTTTTTTTTATTGACTGATGATAACTATCGTTTTCTTCTATTCTAAATGTTAACGGATAATTTAACAGAGGTTTAAACTTACCCCTAATATTTTTGGACACTATCATAACATGTGAAATGAAATCAAACTAGAATTGAAATGAAAAGAAAAAAAGAAAAAAGAAAGAAGTAAAACTATTTATCACAACATTTTAATGCACTTCAGTGTATATAATGGAGTTGAGATGATATAATACACTGAATTCAAACCTTTTTTTTCCCATGCTTCTCTATAGACACCCCCCTTCTTCCCCTTTATAAGAATAAGAATAAGACGTTGACACTTGCAGATAGGGGGGAGTTCCATATGACTGAATTTTTCGTGAGATAATATATGACTGCACTATTTATATATATATATATTTACTAGAATGTTCCAGCCACGCGTTACTGTAGCTTTTTTGTAAAATGTTGATTTAATAAAATTCTAAACTATTTAGTAAATTATAAATACCACGATTATAGTAGAATACATAAACTAATAATACACGAAAAAAATAATACAAAGTAAGATGACATAATCTTATTTAAATTCTAAACTATTTAGAGTAAATTATAAATATCACAATTATAGTAGAATACATAAATTAATAATATTATATAAAATAATATAAAAATAATATAAAAATAATATTAAATAGAAAAAGTAACATTATGTCGTATGTAAATTGAAATAATTGAATTGAAATACGACGCCATCTATTGAATACTTAACCTAGAGACCTAGATAACCTCTAAATAATAAATCTTCAAATTAACAATATAAAATATAAAATAAATGCGACAAAAATTATCCTATATTCAAAGTTGATAAAAATCACACAAAATAAACAAAATTTCGTGAAGATCGGTGAAGTAGTTTTGGAATTATTAGTGGACAAACATATTATAACACACACACTGAATTTATACATATATACTTATGGTTAATTCGTATATATTTTAATTTAATTTATTATACACGATGAATTTCATTGAAAAACATGTCAATCATAATAACACATTTCATATTAATTAATTTTATCATCTAATAAAAATATCTCGAAACAATTTGGTGTGGTTGTATCGTAAAAGTTTTAAAATAAACTAGAAAAGAAAAAAGAAAGATACTTAAGAAAAAGAAGTTTACGATTGGAATCGTTATCGATCTAATTCTTTTATATGGTCAAGTAGATTCGATGAGATCGAAAGGGGCCATCGCGTAAATCGAGATAAATTCACCCCCACCCTCCCTCCCATTCTTTCTTTCTTTCTTTCTTTCTCTCTCACTCTTTCCTTAGTTCTATTTCTCTCTGGTGCTTTAGTTTACTTTCCATCGTTCGTGTCATTTACGAAAGGGAGAAGGAAAGGGAAGGGAAGATCGTAGTGAAAGTAGTGCAGCGCAGCGATAAGGAACGCAATCCGATGCGCGTGCCAGATAAGTGGCTGATGCCTTTAGTATGGGGAACGTCGATGTTTCTCCTTCGTGGGTTAAAACGCTTTCTCTCTCTCTCTCTCTCTCTCTCTCTATCTATCTATTTATCTATCTATCTATCTATCTTTGTTCCTTTTCCTCTGTGTAGAAGGGTCGCCATAACATCCTCACTTAGGTGGTTCAACCGACTAAAGACCGGGGACCGCGGATCGAATTATGCTTTTGGGGGTGGGATGAAAAGTCATTCGCCAGCCAAATGGCTGGATTAAAGGGACTACAACTCGATTAATTGCTAAACCTTCTTTACTTCTATCCCAACTTCTTCTTCTTCTTCTATCAGTTTTCTTCCTTCCTTCCTATTTCTTCTTCTTCTTTTTCTTATTTTTGGTCCCATGTTTTTTTTTTTTTCAATGTTTATCAGATCTTACAGAAAATCTTCTATCTACACTTTAGTCTTCTTAACCCCTTTCTTATTATTTACAAGAATTTAAAAAAATTTATTTGACAGTCCAAATCAAGTTCCATCCCTAATCCCTGTTTTCAGCTATCACGGATGACGTGGTACTCATGATGATGAGTTGTTAATATCAAAAGGAAGAAGAAGACGTAGCGAATCGTTTAATAATAGTCCGAAGAGTCAAGTCAAGTGTAGGGATTTAATTCGTTTGACAAAAGATAAGAATAATAGAAACTATATATAACTAGTTAAAACGTTGATGCATACAGGTTGCTAACTGTCGATGAAGACCACTGTCCGTTGTTAGAGATAAAATAACGTGTGACGTTTATTTTTTTTTCTTTAGTAGTGGTGAAACGAGGATAAAAATATTCACTGTTATAGAAAAACTTGACTAGTCTTTTGTAATATTGTTAACAATACTATAGTTTAGGGTAACAATGAGTCCTGCAAAGCAGAACTAAATTACACGTTTATATCTGCCAGGTTTACTGTATGCTGTTGTTGTTGTTGTTGTTGCTGCTGCTGCTGCTGCTGCTGATGCTGCTGATGCTGCTGATGCTGCTGCTGATGTCTTCTATCTTTTTCTAATCTTCTTGCTTTCCTGATTCGTTTACTTGGCAAAGATGTGTTGAGGAATGGTCCCAAGATGTCCCGCTGTCATAAAGAACGAAGAACTTTATTCGTTTCCCTATCCAACGTGTCAACCCCACAGCGTGCCATTTCTTATTTTCGAATTGTCCTCTCATATACCCTGGCATTGCGTATCATGGAAAGAAAACCATGGGTGGGCTACAACCTGCCCATGGGAATCCACGTAGAATAAGAGTATTCCACGTGTGGACATCAGCCGCGCACGACCAACAAACCCCTCCCCTTCCACTCCCCTTCTCTATCCCGTTGTTAGAAGCACCTTACGAATCATCTTTCAACCCCCTGAACGCGTTACGTTGCATCCAACTTTTTCTCCCTTTTCTTAAATCATATTCATTATATTTCTATTATGATATCATTTTTTTTCTTTTTTATTCTGTTCACCGATACCATTTTTTGCAATGACATCTTTTACCTTTTTTTTTTTCTTTGATTCTATAGTTATGAAATGAAGATTGATTATGGAATTTGATGGTGTTATTAATTATCGTTAGAAAGTATTTGTACTATGAAATTATGTTTTTGTAGAATTGTAATTTTAGTTAAATATTCTTATACCAGGAAGAGTTTTCAGTGTAATACCTATAATATTATTAGTATACTAATATAGTAATTAGTAGTACCTATAATATATACTAGTTAAGTTCCTATTAGAAGTATTGGTAGAATCTTAAAAGGTTTGTTATATTTGCAAGTAAATTATAAAACATAAAAGAAATAATATTAATGAAATATTAGGTTTGTTGGAAGCTACAGAATTATTGATAGATTTTTTCAGATCTGTTATATATATAGTAGTTCAAAATAAACTATAAACTATAAGGATTAGTATTGTAGGTAAAATAATCAAAGGGATGAGAGTTTTCGTCTGTTGTACTTGCAAATAAATGATAAAACAAGAAAGAAATAATATTAATGAAAGATTAGGTTTGTTGGAAGCTACAGAATTATTAATAGATTTTCTCAGATCTGTTATATAGTTTGAAAAAAAAAAACTAAAACTACAAACTATAAACTATAAAGATAGGTATTGTAGGTAAAATAATAAAAGGGATGAGAATTTCCGGAAGAGTTCACACGCCTTCTCGATTGTCCCCTACGTTTATCCCTTGCAAGTGTTAGGACTAACGACGGCTGGTTGGTTGGTTGATGGTCGATCGAGAGGTTGTGATGCAACCGATGCATGTACATACACGGTGTCTGATCGTAACGGATAATTGAAATAGTCCGTGATAGATCCTGTATATTGCAAGATTGAATAAGGCGTTTCTTCACGGCAACCATTTGACGAATGAACCAGTGTATCATAATGTTCTACCTTGAATAATTTTATTGTCCATTTGTAATAGTCTAACTGGTATACGTAAGACGATAAATAGCCATTATATTGGCCGTAACGAATGGTTGTATGAAAACAAGCGTAAACTTATGGTGTCACGCTCTTTTCCACCCCACCAATTCGTAAACTTCGTTTCGTTCTTTTCCTTATAGGACGCCACCACGTTCTCCTCCCTTTTTCTCATTCACGTTTCTCCATTTTATTTCTTTCATACATTTACATACATTTTGATATAGCATCGTCAACAACGTCCAAGTTATGGGTTGAAGCAACGTACAACTAAAAGATTCATCTATAAAAAGGAATATAAAATAAAAGAAAGAAAAACTGTAACTCGTTTGCGATTACTGCAAAAGGTAGCCAAGAATTTGGGGAGTTGCTATTATATAAAAAAAAATATTTTATATTAATTATATATGCTATATTATATATAATTAATATATACTACAATAATATATGCTATATTAATATATTTAATATTTAAAATAAATAATATATATATTAAATTATTTAGAAAGTTTCTACCGATTAGTAAAATAATTTTTTACAATATAAAAATGAAACAAATAAACCAAACTTAAATCAAAACTTAGACCAATAAATTTAATATTTCCAGTATACCTAATTATAAAAATAAAAAATAACATTAATTCATTTTACCAACAACATTACATTTGTATCGGACAAAATTTCTCAAGAAGTTTCTAAAAGAAGAAACAAAATTTCCCTAACTCACTCGAATAAGGATTATCTTGTCACGGTTTGATTAAAACTTACATTATATAAAAGAGAGAAAGAGAGAGCGAGAGAGACCTTTAAAATAATCGAGAAAGATCTTTGATCATCACAAGAGAAAAAGAAAAGAAAAAAAAAATAAATAAAACTTGATAATAGCCATCGATACAAATTCAAAATGGTCAAGTAGTAGTAGTAGCCATCTACATCATCCTCTTACTCTCTCTCTTTCTCTCTCTCACTCACTCACTCACTCTCATCTTTCATTTGTGCCGGGAGCGTTTTCACGGACAACGTGTCAGGAATCACTTAGGGTTTCAGGTGGCTAACAATGACACGCGCGCATTTCTCTGCAGGTTTCTCAAAGAGAAACAGAGAGAGATGGGATGAAGTTGAATACGCGTTGTGTGCCATGCATCACCAGTGAAACAGGGATCGATCTGTGTCTACGTGTGTGTATTCTATCTCTTTCTCTCTCTTTCTCTCTCTCTCTCTCTCTTTCACTCTTTCTTTCTCTTTTAGACTCTCTTAGTCTCTATTGGTCTCTCTCTTCCATCGGGTCCATGGACATTGACGGGAGCCACAATGCCAAGACTAATCGAGTCTCTCACCGTCATGGGTTCCTTCGTTTGAGTGTATGCAGCAAACCCTCGCTGGCCCAATGCATTGGTATAAATATATATATGTATATATATATCGATTAGTATCGATAGTCGGCTCTCTTCTTCTCTTGGTCGACCAATCGAGACTCCACCGATTCTTCCCCATTGTTCGCATGACGAACATTGTGCTTCTGCGCCCATTTCGATCTCGAATCCTTCTTTTCACGATCTTTTTTACCTTCTACTCTCACTATCTCTCTCTCTCTCTCTTTCTCTCTCTCTTTGATTTGTACTTTTTTAAAATTTTGTTCTACCCTTTTTCTTCTCCTTCTTCTTCTTCTTCTTCTTCTTCTTCTTCTTCTTCTTCTTCTTCTGTCTTTTCTTTTTAAAACTACTCATTCACTTAAATATCTTTCTTCTTTCTCTTTATATTTTTCTTTCTACCGATGCACCACCTTACAAACCAATCGTTCTACCAAACATTTTTATATTTTTTTTTTCCTTTAATACCATGACTAAGTAGCTGCCAAGAGAAAGAAGGAGTCTTTCTCGCGTAATCGATTGAGTATCGATACCACCACCGTGCTACGAATTATTTATGGAAATGATCTATATTTTTGTATACAGGTATATACATATAGGTATATATATATATATATATATATATATAAAACATTACATTTGATCGGACAAAATATTATATTTATTTTTAATATAAATATATATATATATATATAATATAATATATAAAAATATAATATAATAATATTTTTATAGTTAATTATATTCTACTTATTTATATTATATTAATTATATATATATATATTTTATATTACTATATATTATTATATATGATATATTATATATTATATTAATTATATATATATATATATATATATATATATATATATATTATTATATATTATATATTATATATTATATATTATATATTATATATTATTATATTTTATATTATATTATTTTATATATATTATAAAGTATTTATATATATATATATATATTATTATATATATTATATATATATTATTTAATATATATATACTATATATTTTATTAATATATATATATTATATATATATTAATATATATATTATATATATTAAAGATAGATACTAACAAACAAAACATTATAGAAAGAACAAGAAAATTATTTAATTATTATTATTCTAATTTTACTAAATTAATTTTCGTGATTAATTGTTCATCGTTAAAATCAATATTGATTTTTTTTTTTAATGTTCTTATATATTTAAATTTTATTTAGTATTATTATTATTATTATTATTCTTGATTAGTAAGGAGAGACAGAAAATTGGGATGATAATCGTAGAAAATCTTAAATATTAGAGTTCGATTTTCTTTTTTTTTTTCTTTTTGTTATATATTTTTCTTTTTTTCTGTTACTTTTTCTATGCGAGTCTAATGCGTGTTAGTCCAAACCTGTCATCTTTTGCGGTCATAGGGAAAAAGAGGGAAAAGAATCGAAGACTCTGTTGGGGGATTAGAAATGTTAGAGGGAGGAATGATGCGTCAAAATATGTCGAAAAAACGTCAAAACCAAAGTTTTGTGTTGTATGATGGAAGAAGAAGAAGAAGAAGAAGAAGAAGAAGAACAGTCAGAGTTTTTGGTAAAGAATTTTTTCGATAAGTCCTGCCCCTCTTCTCATCGGGGGTACGAATCTTAAAACGTACCAACCCTCTTACCTTAGATTCTTGCCAAGGGGGAAGGGGAGGGGAAAGGTTGTTCTCCCTATTTCTTCACTTCTTTTTTTCTTTTAACCTTTTTCTTTCATTCGGCTTTTTAAATTCCTTTGGAAAAAAAAAAGAAAAAAATAAAAAAGAAAAATCATCAAACGTCACTAATCCTATGTACGTTCATTTATGTATATATGTATATGTATATATTTATAAAAAAAAATGAGAAAAAAATTCTAATAAAACATAGTGCATTGTACGACAGATTCAATAATAATTTAATTTCACCATATAAGTCAACGATGTAACCTATATTGTTTGTTTTTATTTTTTTTTAATTAACCCCTTAAGTTGCTCGCTCGAGTTTGTAACTCGAGCGACATTGTATTCTATGCTGCTACAAAAATTTAGATTAATTTTGTATTTTTTTTTTTTTTTTAATTTCGTTGCAAAGACTATAAATGCGTGTGGTATTCTAAATTGTATTTTTTTTCCTTAAAAAAAAAATTATTATTTAACAATGAATAGGTTTAAACTGTGTTTGTATATGTTCCTTTACAAGATGAACTAGTAAACAAGCGGTTGTAATGATCAAGATTTTGAAGAAATGATGAAAACATTTTATTTACATGAAATGTTTTTTGGCTGGTTTTAAAAAACAAAAAGAAAAACTGTGCATTAAGGAGTTAAGTTTAGCATTACTGGCTAATGGCTCAATGGGGAAATGATTTTTAAAATAATGGGATTTCATTCAGTTGAATTTTTTATTTTGTTTTGTTTTGTATTTTTTTTTTTGTTTCACAGAGATTGAGATAAAATTTGAGATTGGGAAAACTCATGGGAAAAAATAAAAAGAAACTTGTAAACATTTGTTGGTACGATTTAGAATATTATTTGTAAGATTTTGTTTCGATCTATCGAAAGTTTCATGAATCTTTATACGAAATGTCAAGTATGATGAGAAAAGGACACATAACATAAGAAGAAATTCGAGAAATCCGACTAACATCAAATTCTATCTATCTGGCCGTCAATATGTCGAAGAATAAAAAGAAAAAGAAAAAGAAAAAGAAAGAAATAGAAAGAGTAAGAGAAATAGAATAAAGGAACGAGAAAGAGAGAAAGAGAGAAAGAGAGAGAGAGAGAGAGAGACAAGGAAAAAAAAAAAAAAAAAAAAAAACCCGAGCAATCGAGAACCAATACGAGAGCAACAGACACGACGACTACGACTATGATTCTCACTCTCCTCTCTCTTTCTCTCTCTTTCTCTCTCTTTCTCTCTTTCTGATCCTTAGTAAGTTTTTTTTTCCCCTTATTCCATTCCTTTGGTGGCAACGTCCTTTTTCTAAGATGGAAGAGAGAAGAATCCTGGACGGAGGGACCGAAAATGAATCTGTCACTCCTCTTTCTCTCTCCTCTCTCACACTTATCTTTTAAGAGAAGAGGAGGAGGAGGAGGAGGAAGAGGAAGAGGAAGAGATGGAGGTTTAGAAGAGAGGGAGTTCGATCTTTTCCTTTCTTAGATTTCTTCCTATTTTCGACGCGTCGTTCGTTATCCTACCGTAATGCCAACCAGATTGATTAAAATCCCGGAATAGAATATTTTTCTTCCTTATATTTTTTGGTTTTCTTTTTTCTTTAGTTGGAAATTAGATTGTTAAAATAGAATGAGTATTGTAGAAGAGACATCATTATGCATTAGAACTGAGTAAGATGTATTATTTTACATGTGTGTATTATTATATGTAATGCTGCCAACTGGATTGATTAAAATCCTGGTATAGAATATTTTTTTCCTTATTTTTTTTTATTTTGTTTTTTGTTTTTTTAATAGGAAATTAGATTAAAAAAAAAAAAAAATAAAAATAATAATATAAATAACCATGTCCACATAAGAATAAAGAATTTGTGTCGGTACGTGTATGTGGAAACGTGTGTAGATGGGTGAAAGAACCGTTCCACATTATACAGCGTGCGATTCCATATGCAAATAAGAAGACTTTTTCGAATCTTGAGCTCCACCCCCATCCTCAGGCGTCGATTGTGCAACACGAAAATACGCTCGAAGTATTCTATACTCGGTTAGACATATATGTATATATATATATACGCTATATATAATAATATAATATAATATTATTATATATTATTCGTATTATATATACGGGGTGATCTGTAACTGGTGGTACAAGCGAAAAGAGGGTGATTCTACATAAAAAAAAATTAATCAAAAATATAGAATAAAACTTTTTTGTTTAAGGCTCTATTTCGAGAAATAAGTCCGCAGGGTATTTTCGAAAAGTCGGAAAATTTTATATGTATATATTTATTTATATTTATCTATTTTATATATATATATATATATGTTTTAATATTTACATCTTTAACTTTCTCTTTCTTTCTCTTGATAAATACACATATATACTTTCTTTTATATACTTTATTCTATATAATATTTAATACATATATATATATATATATATATATATATATATATATATATATATACATATATTTACTCTTCTTTTTCTTTCTCGTTTATTACAAATCGACTTATAATCTAAAACGTATTACTTATGACCAGTATGAGGATGATTTTTTTAATTATATTTTTATCTCTTTCTTTAAATATATTAATAATAAGTACATACATATATAATACATTATATGTCGAATATTTATGTTTAAGATGCCTCTACAAAATCCAAGATATAATTATAGTCTTCTTTCTCGAGCAGGAGATAGGCATCTTTGGTGAATATTACGTCGGCTACTCGTCTCGATTACCGCGGAACAAAATCATATTACCCTCAAGATTTTATACTTAACACACAAGCATCGGAAGTATTATCTATAACTCTTGTACGTACTACCACACACACACATACAAATCATGTTTTATTTTTTATACTTTTTCTTGATAAAATTGTAAAATCAAAATTATTTCAATTGAAAACAATCAAAATCATTTCAATTGAATAAAATTACAAAACCATTTTAATTGAAGAACATCCAAATCGAATCTATCGAAACTAAAACTAAACATTTTAGAAATTTTTTGTATTTTTTTGTTTTTTTTCAAATATAATCGATCAATTATTACAAACGATTAGATGGATAAATATTATGCAACAAAAATGAATATAAAATGAAAATAATCGTTTAGGTTTTCATTTTTAGCCATCTTTATATATAAAAATTCAGTGTTACAATATGTTTGTCCACTAATAATTCCGAAACTACTTAGCCGATCTTCATGAAATTTTGTTTATTTTGTATGATTATTTTCAACTTAGAATATAAGATAATTTTAATCACTATTTATAGGTTATCTAGGTCTTTAAGTTGTTTAATTATTCAATAAATGGCGTCGTATTTCAATTTAATTATTTCAATTTACATACGATATAACCTTACTTTTTCTATTTTTTCCGTATATATTATTAATTTATGTATTCTACTATAACTATGGGTATTTATAATTTACTAAATACTTTAGAATTTAAGTAAGGTTATGTGACCTTACCTTTTCTTTTCTTTTTTTTTCATGTATTATTATTCTTCGTATTCCATTCTAATTTGTTGTATTATTTTTTGTGCATTTTTATAATTTACTAAATAGTTTAGAGTTATATTAAATCAACATTTCATAACAATGCTACAGCAACCCGTAGCCAGAACATCCCAGTATATATAGTTAGTTCTAAGACTTACGATTTTTGTACGAAATCCAGTCTCTTGCTTGCTTGCTAGGTTAAAGGTTTTATCGACTAACGCGAAGCGCTACTTTCCGTCTCGATACAATATTTACGAGGTGATGCATCATCACCAACAATGGCTTATAACACCCTCGTCGAAAAGAAAAAGCACCCACCCCCGCCCCTCCCGAGCCTCTCCCTGTTTCCCTTTACCCTCTATTCTCCCACCCAACTGGATCCCGTGCACGCACAAGCATACAAACACGTACGCACATAACACATGGATAGAAACATTTACTGTCTCTCGGTTTTACCAGGTTGCTAGTGTGGTGGTGATGATGCTGGTCTTCTTCTTCTTGCATGGCTTACATCCCCCAACCCTCTCTTCGAAAACGTTGAAAAAGTATACCCAATATATATATATACATAGCTTTATATTATACACGTTAGTAAAAAATCATACACAGTTAACTTTTACACTATACTAACGTAAACGCATACTAGTAGTTACGCACTTACACACAGTTTGGAAAAGTCGGGTATACTATAGCCGGGAGCTCTATCGTATCGGACCCCAACAGATAACTCTTATCTCAGCAAAGCAGTATTCTTACCAAGGTTCGATCGAGGATGGAAGGGTGGGAAGGAGAGAGAAGGAAACGCCAGGGAGTAAGGGAGAGTGAGAGAGGGATTGGTATGTCGAAGTACTACTCAGGGCCGTATTTATATCCTCCTAAGAGAAAAACCTTTTTAGTTTATTCCAAGACGTTGTTGAAGTAAGAAGATATATTTTTCTTTTTGTTTGTTTGTTTTTTTCTTCTTCTTTTTGTTTTTTTTTCTAGAAAACAAGGAAAGATGATAAGTAAGTATATGTTATTTTTCTAAATAAATAGATGACAAGTTTTTAGGTAGAAAAAATAATTTATTTTTTATATGTTCAATTTATCTTTGTACATGTTCGTTTGTATAATAAATTTAATTAGTTTATTTTAAATATAATTATTTGGTTATAATATAAAACAATGTAGTAACAATAATATTAACAAACAATATATATATAACATTACATGTTATAATAATATAACAAACAAATAATATAAACAATAATATTATCAAACAATGTAAGTCCAATGTTAGTCAGATCAAAGGTTGGTTAAAATCTTATTTTTTGTTTTAATAATCAAATTAATTTAATAAATAATTTGGATATTTGTTAAATTTGAAATTGTTGAATTTATTTGGTTAATTGATGAAGTATGAAGTGAAAAATAAATGTAATGTGTATGTTTCAGAAAGATTCCGATGTAAAGTGAATGATGTTAAAGGGGTGGTTTTTGATATCGTTTTAAAAGAAGGGAGAATTAAACGAAAACGAGAGGGGTTCCAGGTTATAGTCCTTTTGCTTTTGCTTCCTTGCTTTCTTGCTTCCTCTTACTTACTTGGATGATACGGGCCAAACGAGAGGTTAAATCGACTAAACATTTACCTTCCACTTCGTTTAATCAACGAATATGTTTTACATTTGATTCGATCCTTTGAATTGCAATATTTGTTAGAATATTCCGGAAAGATCGATCGATTAGAATAATACAAAAAGTTATTTAATCTAAATCATTATTTTTCCTTTTATGGTATAGTAATAAATGAATATTTTTATGAGACATCGAGTTTTCTTTGGGGACAAGATTTGTGCCCAATTTCTAGGTTATATTAATACTTGCATTATTATATTGAAAATAATTGTATCCAGTTGTTCAAAAAATCTTATTGCCAATGAATATTATAATTATATTATATGATACAATAAATGTTTTCTAAAACAACAACCTGTGATGGTATGTCGCGACCGTTTGTTTACTAAATTTGGAAACAACCTTTTAAGCCTATTTAAAAAAAAAAAAAAAAAGTACATAAATCGTATAATAAATACAAAATCCATAATTATTACAAACTTCTAACAAATTAAAATTCAAAATTGTATTTTTCATATTACAAATTTGTATTACTTGCAATTTTGGAATATTTTGATACGATATCGAATAAAAATGGCAGAGTTTAGTAATAGTCTTACAGTTAGTAACTAAAAATCATAATAAAAATAAGATATAGCTTGAAGGAATGGAATAATGGTTGAAAAGAAGTAAAGAATAAGCGTGCCAATGAAAAGAAAAAGGAAAGAATTTCGATAGAGGGCCGGCAAAGGTGGACGCCCAGCACTTTACTCGATAAACGCCCATCTACGGAATCTGAATACATTAGTTGTACGACCTTCTTACTCCACCTTCTAGGCCGAGAAATGGGTCTTCTGGATGATAATAATAATAATAATAATAATGATAATCATGACGATGATGATGATGATGATGATGATGATGATGATGATGACACGATGACGATGACGTCGAGTAGGAAGAAGAAGATGAAGAAGAAGAAGACGATGATGATGATGA
Organism: Polistes dominula; assembly: GCF_049000335.1. Taxonomy (NCBI): domain Eukaryota; kingdom Metazoa; phylum Arthropoda; class Insecta; order Hymenoptera; family Vespidae; genus Polistes; species Polistes dominula. The sequence continues at coordinate 4,131,847 of NW_028300963.1, forward strand.
TGATGATGATGATGAGGTAGACCATGATGACGTAGCACAGTTACAAGATCGTCCCCTGTTATTAGAACCAGGGCTATTGTTTCTATGGTACTTCGTGATCGTGCGGTTATCGTTACATCGAATTAGTTCATTTTCATACTTCGTTAGATGATCTATCCAACCGCTACCGGAATTTGATAACAATCTTTCAAGACACGTGGCCCTTTCATTTCTTTTCTTTTCTTTTCTTTTCTTTTCTTTTCTTTTTTATTTTATTATTAAGACGTGTTGTTATTTTACATCCGGTTGAGTAAATTCAATTATATTCTATCATGTAGAAAAAAAAATTCTTATTTAAATTGTTATGACATATATCTTTATATATAAAAAAAAAAAAATTCAGTGTCATATTAATGGTTTTTAATAAACTTTGAAATTACTGAACTGGTTTGGATTAATTTTTTTTTTATTTTGTGTGTGTGTGTGTGTTTTTTTTTCAATTTAGTATATAGGATAGTTTTTATCGCGTTTATTTGATATTTTGTATCGCAAATTTAAAGATTTATTATTAATAGGTTATCTAGGTCTTTAGGTTATTTAAGTATTCAATAGATAGCGTAGTATTTCAATTCAATTATTTCAATTTACATACGACATAACCTTACTTTTTCTATTTTTTGTTGTATTATTAGTTTAATTTTAGTTTATTCCATTTTAATTGTCGTATTATTTAGTGTGTGTGTGTGTGTTGTTATTTATATAATTATAAATTTAAATAATATATATATATTATATTATTTTATATTGTATTATATATTTATATTATTTTGTGTGTTGTTCTTTACATATTATATATTTATTTATTTATTTTATATTATATATTATATATATTAAAAATTTTATGTCATTTTATACCTAATTTAAATTTCCAGAAATTATAAATGAATATTAATTTTCCTGCATATTAAATAGTTTAGAATTATAATTAAAGTTTTAAAACAAAACCACAGCAATACATGGCCGAAGTATCCTAATTTAATAATAATTTATCATACAGAATTCATGAACAACAGAAATATACAAATGAAATGTAAATATGTGAAGAATATATTCGCTTTATAAGATTTTTTTTAAAAGATACATCTTAAAATGGTATTTAAAAGATATTTAATATAAAAAGAATGACCATGATTTTTCCTTGGATAGGTCATGGCAAAGTCGCGATTGATGAACCCTCGATCAAGCATTACGATCAGTTCTAGAAGGTAGGTTCATTAAACGCGACTAATTAGTATGTTATCTTGGTCCGTGAATCTCCGCATGCAGCAAGCTACTCATGGCGAGATCTGGTCACTCTTGGTATTACTTGCGATCAATCGAAATTTAAACTATGTAACTATGCAAGTATTAATCGAATTAAATGTCTAACTAAAATATATTTATATTTCATTATTCGTTTTGTCGTGAAACATAATTTTTATTACTTTTTCAAATGTTCACCTAAATTTTATCATCAAATATCAAATTATATTTCAAAGTAAAATATATATATATATATATATATATATATATATATATATATATATATATATATATATATTATATTTAAAAAATAATAATTTATATTATTATATTATTACTCTATATTAATTATATTATAATGTTAATTTATTTTAATAATTTTAATTATTATATATAATTATAATATTATAGTATTATTTTATTACTCTTTAATATAATTTATAAATTATATTATATAGAATTTATATAAATACACATACAATAATTTATATATATATATATATATATATATATATATATATATATATATATATATATATATATATATATATTTAAAATAATAATAAATCTTGTTAAAAATTGAATGTAATCAAATCTCAAGTTAACGAAAAATCTAATGAAAATATTAAATTAAAATTTGTATGATACAACGATACTATATCACATCATATTTATTTCAATTGTATATCATGAGTTGTAGCCACCAATCGGAAGCATCCTGCACTAATTAGATCGTTAAATACGGTTCGGTTTATATCGGTTATCGAGGTTAGACAATACGGATTAGGACGCAGCAAACTATAGGAGCAAGTTGCTCGTTCGAGTTAATATCCATGAGTAAACTATAGACGCGCAATAGACGACGAGGGGGGGTGGTCTATCTGGCCATTAAGAAAGCCCTTAACGAGCGTTACGTGTCCAGGACATAATGTGGAAACCCCCGATGGCGATTCTGTCCTACCCGATCGCTGTCCTACCGATCCCTGTCCTAGTGATCTCCTGTCTTGACGATCCTGCACATGTAATTCGCCTTCCACATCTGCCAATTTCTATTCCCTTCCCTTCCCCTCCCTTTCCTTCTCTACCCTTCGTACTTACTACCTAAACTGCAGGTCGAATCTTTCCTTATTTCAAAATAGTTATCAGTATCTTTCTTTTTTCTAACCTCAAATATCATATTTTTCACTTACAATTGGATCATATTTAATTAGAAACAACCCAACAATCTATAATAATTACTGACACTACGAAAAAACATATTTAATAGTAGAAAGAATGTATGTTTTCTTATATATATATATAGAATATTTTGTTCTCCAAATAATATTAAATTAATTTTAATAAAATCTTTTTTTTCCTAACCTCAAATATCATGATTTTCACTTACAATTAGATCATATTTAATTGGAAACAACTCAAACAACCTATAATAATTACTGACAATAGTAATAGAAATAATAATAGTACGAAATGTTGAGTATTACGTCAATGTTAATTGAGAGAGTAGTAGTGTTGATGCGTTTTCACAAATGAAATGCCAAGAGGTAAATGGAACCACCTTCCTCCTCCTCCTTCTTTTTCTCCTCTTCAATGTTTGCATCTCTCTCTCTCTCTCTCTCTCTCTGTCTCTCTTTTAATGATGATAGAAAAGGATAGGTAGACTGAATGAATGGAATTAGCGAGGAGGCTAGATGAATAATATCGGATCTATCTGTGGGGACTAGACCAGGAGCTGAAACGTATCTGTTGGGCGTATCTGCATAGAGGAAGAAGAGCGTTGAACGACGAGTAAAGAGAGACAAACTCACTCTCTCTCTCTCTCTCTCTCTCTCACTCTCTCTCTTTTATTCTCTCTCAGTCACTCACTTTTATTCTCTCTCAGTCTCTTTGCAATAGCTGCGATCCTTTGCCCTATCGTTGAAAACTACTGACTCTCTTTTTCTATCCATCAACTATTCCCTCATTCTGTTCTCTAACCATCCTCAGATTCTCAGTCACCTTCATTTCTCAATGATTTAAAGGATAGAACATGCTTCCCTTGAATATTTTTCATTCTCGTGTACCATTTATATTTTGTGATATAAATTTTGATTATATTTAGTTAATAAGTAATGAGAAGGATGATTTGTATTGGGTTCTATTTTCTGTATATATAAAAATTCAATGTTATATTGTTGGCTTCCAATGGACTTCGAAATTAATGAACAGATCTTCATGAAATGTTTTTTATTTTCATGTGTTTTTTTATTTACTTAGGATAGTAGGATAGTTTTTTTTATCGCGTTTGTTGTTGAAAGATGTTTAGGTGGACATACGCAGAATAATAATGAAAGCTTTAATAACTGTGTATGGCACATGGCACTTAATTTCTCAAAAGAAAAAGAAATAGAAAAAGAAACAACAAATTTTTGAAATAAATATATTATTAAAATTCGTCACTTATAGTTAAAAAAAAAAATTCATATCTTATCCATAATAATATTGTATCAATCATTTCCATAATCGTATATAAACCATTTAAAATCAGATAAATAAATGCTTCCGAGAGAGAGAGAAAGTAAGTCTCTCATGTGATATTAAAAATGCTAATTTATTGTATGAAAATCAATAATAATACACGTGGTAGTCTAAGAAGTAATCTCGTGGACAAGAGAGAGCAATCAGTGGACATTCTGTTATCCCCTGGGGAACACCCATAATAATACTTAACTCAAGGAAGAAAGGAAGAAGAGAAGAAGACTCTTCGACTTAAATCGGATCCATCGACAAACTCCCCCTACCCTTCTTTCTACTACGATTTCTTCTTCTTCTTCTTCTTCTTATTTTTTTTATTTTTATTTTTTTTTGACTCTGACTTTGACTTTGACATTGACTTTTTCTTTTTTGGATATCTTCAAATCATTTGGCTACCGTTCCGAACACAAACATGTGGTTAACCGCAGCCGCACCCATTTCCTGTTGTGAGTGAAGAAAATTCGACTGAGTAAAAAGAGAACTTTAAATAAACAAACAAACAAAATGTAGCACCCAAACTAACCCTGCACGACTTTTTCCTCTTTTCTATTTTTTTTTCTTTTTTTTTTTTTGGAACTCAACGGGGTTTCCAAGAAGGACTACCAAAAAAAGACAATAATAAAAAAAGCAATAGGACAAAAAGTATCTTTTCTAAATAAGAAAAGCCATGGCTTCTTTTTTTTTTTTTTTTTTTTTTTTTTTTAGAAAGAAACAAATCTATTTTATTTTGAAACCCCATGATTATCTTCTCTTAATTTGAAAATCATTTGATTTGAAAAATATTTTTTAAAAAAATCATGGATTCATATAGAAATCTGAGAAAATTGTATCTCATTCGTATTATGTATTTTTTTTGTTTGAATTTGTTATCAAAAAATTGATCAAATATTTTTCTTAGGTTAGAATCGCGTTGTTTCTTTCTTGAACACGTACACACACACACACATACACGCGTGTACACATATATATATATACATTTGTCAATTTAGAAAAAGTTCGATATATTTCTAGATCATGATAAACGGAAGTTAGAAGAAATAGAATCCAGGTGGTGAGATTGATATTGGTTAGGAGGAGTTCACCAAAGCACCACAGTAGGATATTCGAGGACCTCCTACGGTTATGCTACCAAAATTCTTTAAGGATTACAAATGTATCGAAGAACTCTTCATTCTTTTTTAAAAGAAAATAAATAATAATACTCAAATTACTTTTTCAAAGTAAATAAAAACTACTATATGGGCAAAATGAATAGGTGGTGAGGGAGGGAGGGAAGGAGGGAAAGGACTCTTGTGATGAAAATCTCAGATTCATGTGAGATGAATAACGGAATCCTTTTAAAAGAATTATCTATAATAAAAGAATAACGATATGTTGAATAGATAAATGTAAATAAAGGACAATTCTATTATTTGTAGTCCATTTTCCAAAGTAAAGTGAGCAAAATGCTAAATAATAATAATAATAATAAGAAGAAGAAGAAGAAGAAGGTAGGGACTTGTAGAAATGGCGATTGAACCAAGAGGATTAAAGAAAAAAAGAAAGAAAGATATAAAAAAAAAAAAAGTAAGGAAGGATAAAATTCACGTTGGAAGAAGTAGGAAGAGAAGGAGGAGGAGGAGGAGGAGGAGGAGGAGGAGGAGGAGGAGGCGTTAGCATGGGCGACCCACACTCGTAAAAACCGAAAATCCGCAGATCGGTGATCACCGATAAACGAAAATACAGCTGCAGTTTTGCGGTCATTCGATGCACGATGTTCGTAGTAGATGGTTGATCATGATTACGAAAAAGAGAGATAGAGATAGAGAGAAAAAAAGCATAGGGAACATATTTTGACTGTGAGGCTCGTAATTTGGTTGGTATTGTGGTTTCACCATTGTATAGTAGCGAGAAGTAACATGAGAGTGTGAGAGAAAAAGAGATAGATAAGGATCGTGCGTGTAAACGCGGAAAAAATGCATACAGACAGAGGATACTCAGGGTGGTGGAAACCTAGATGGGGTCGGGGTGGGTTCGGAGGTAAACCCAGTGTTTGCGATTATTGTCATGTTGGTAGTTATTGTCGTAGTGTTGTTGGTAGTGTCGGTCACTCTCTGTGTCTCTCTCGTTGTCATCGTCAGCCCATGTATCATCATGCCGTACTGCAATTCACTATGGGTATCTATATAGTACTATGGTATAGGATATATAGCACTATATGACATACCATTCTAGAGGGAAATACACGATCCGTAAGGTCCATTGTCGAGCACACGATTGCCACGTTCGGATAGATTCTGCTAGACGATATCACGTTTTCCTGAAGAGAACGTAGACGAGGTGAAGGTGGCTTGAAGTACGCAGGAGGAGAGAAGTGTTAGGGGGTGAGGAGGACGACAACAAGAAAATAGGAATACACCTTTTCTCGTGTACACCCTTCAATGTGTTCCTCTTCTTTCTTTCTTTCTTTCTTACCATTTTTATTTATTTATTTATTTATTTCGTAGATCGTTAGAAAAAAATTGCCAACGTTAATTTCTACGATTTTGATTTAATTTGTTATAATTATTAAGCGATGACAAATTGTATTAATTAAAATAAAATATATATGCATCTAGAATAGAATAGGTATTAATGTTTTGTAACTTGGATCACACTAGGATTAGATTTTATTTCATCGAGATTAGATTGTATTCGGTTATCAAACTTTTAGATATCTAAGATTTATCAGAGGATAATCTACAACTACATATCTCTCTTAATTATCAATATTGTGATATATATATTATCAATAGAACATTTCTACATCAATAGATCGAGTATGTATTTACGAATCGCAATAGAGTCATCAGATTGTTCAAAGATAGTGATGCTGCAACAGATAGAAATAAATATTCCCAGGATACCATTAGACCGTTTCTTTCGACCAAAAAAAAAAAAAAATCGTTGACGAAAACTCGTGAATCGTAAAACACGCATATACATACATACATACATAGAGAGTGAGAGGGGGGTGATGAGGGGTGGGGAGTCGTCGCATGCGCGAGATTCTGAGCGTTGGGCAGCTGTCGTTCTTTCTTTCCTATTGTCATAGGATGTTTGAGTGTTCCCGAACAGTAGAGAACACCCGGTATTGTCCTGCCTACTGAGATCTGACGATTACTTCATCCGATAGGATCTCATCTGCATCCCTCCTTCAACATCTCTCATTCTCTCTCTCTCTCTCTCTCTCTTTCTATCTCACACACATACACCACACTCTTCTTGTTTCCTCTGTGCAATACATACATAGGATTATACATGGATACGATGTTGTACACGTACTCTCATTTATAGGAGAGTCCCTCTTTTCCCTCTGTATGAGAGTAGGACGTGTGTGTCCTCCTCTCGCGAGAGAGCAAACGCGTGTTCCCGCATCGAGAAACAACACGGTTCCCTTTTACACGCTACTCCAACCCAATCCAATCCACCAGTGAGAAATCCTGCGGTCAAATATCATTCCATGCTGAATTTTAGATGTCGTGAAAGAGATTTAACCAACGGTTCCTTCCTTTTTCTTATTCTTATTCTTCTTTTTCTTTTTATTCTTTGAGATATATTATCATCATTTAAAATGTGTGTTAGATGATGATTATACCATCAATATTGACAATTTATTAATTTATTGTCATCTATTGATTAAACAACATTTTTGAATAAAAGAAGAACGATCGTTAATCTTTTGGGCACTACGCGCCATTATAATGGTATCATTTCATGAAATGATACACATGTAAATATCACGTTGGTTCTCGTGATTGAATTTCTTTTAGTATGAGATCAGGGAGAAATAGGGGGTTGGTGGGGGTGTAAGGAAACGTCTGTTACGTTGTTGTGTTAAAGTTAGAAGAACATATGTGGTTAGGTATTGACGATATAAAAAGGGCTTAGGTTAGTATTACTTATTCCATTATTCTCGTTGAGAAACAACAAATTTTCTCGTTGAGAAATTCACTTTTTTCAGATCATTTTATCATTTTCACTTGCATAATGAGCTGATCTTAAGAAATTCGAATAAAATTATGATGGGAATTGAACACCGGAATAAAAACTGCTGATTTTGTTCTTCCCTTTTTTTTATTTTCCCTACAACCGTTTCCAAAATCCAATAAATCCTAGTAGTTGCTGTATATTTTCCGTTGTACTGCGTTGCATTGCGTTGCACTGTTGTATTCCCCTTTTCCCCATAAAAAAACAAGATTCGGAATTTTGTTTTTCCACTCTTCTTTTCCCCTGATAAGAGATAAACAGTTGGAAGTCTTAATAAATTGTAACGTCGATAAATAATCGAATTTTTTGTTTATTTTTATTATATTTCTTTATTTATTTATCCAAACAATATCCAAATCGTAGAATCCTATATATATATATATATATATATATATATATATATATATATATATATATTATATTTCGTTAGTTTCACATACAATCTAATATCTAGATTTCAATATATTTATTTGTTATCGTTTAAATGTAATATATCAATAAAATAGAAATGTTTTATAGACAAAATATTTCTTCAAAAAAAGAAAAAAAAAGAAAGAAATGAAATATCATAAAATGATGAACAAAGTTTGCTATGAAAATTTAAAAAATGAGATGAGATACGAGTAGAATAAGAGGGGGTGAGTTTAGGTGGAGTGATAGAACCAAAGGACGAAAAGGAGACACACAGTAAGAAGGGAGTGTAGGGGTGTTGCAAAAGGGGGTAAGATTTGTAGGTAGGTAAGTTGTGTAGTAGAATATACCTATATATATATATAAAGAGAAGAGTAAAAGGATAGGAGGTGGTACGTGACACAGACGTCACATTAGATTTGGAGGGCAGGCATGTAGGTTCAAACACAAACGTATCTCGCGGTGATCTCTCTCTCTTGGCCCTCTTTGCTTCGAGCAAGCACTTCGCTTTTCGGCACTGGAAATATTTGTATTAGTAGTAGTACTAGTTTTAATAGAAGTAGTAGTAGTAATAGCTAGCAATAGTAGTGGTAAGTGACGATGCTGGTTGCGTTCGTTATGTTGGATTGTCATTGAAGTAATATATATGTGTGTTAGTTTGTGGTAGTTGTTAGTAGTAGTAGTAGTAGTAATAGTAGTAGTAGTACACTAGTTGTAATAAGTATTAGTAATGTTAGTGACGATGCTGGTTACGTTCGTTACGTTGGATTGCTATTGGGTTTATACATGTGTGTTGAAATTATATATGTGTTAGTTTGTTTTGGTTTGTGGTGGTTGTTAGTAGTAGTAGTAGTAATAAGTAGTAATAGTAGAGGTAAGTGACGATGCTGGTTGTGTTCGTTACTCGTTGGATTGTTATTAGGTTTATATGTGTGTTAGGTTAGTTTGGTTTGTGTTGGTTGTTAATAGTGGTAGTAATAAGTAGTAGTAGTAGTGGTAGTGACGATGCTGGTTGCATTCGTTATGTTGGATTGCTATATTGGTGTTATATATGTGTGTTGAAATTATATGAGTGTGTTGGTTTGGTTTGTGGTAGTTGTCGGGTTCAGGGAGCGCCAGCACGACGACGTCGGCGTCGTGGCGCGCCGGTTTCAGATACTGCGGAAGATAATCTCGATCTACGCCAAACAGCGTGAGCGGCTAAACCCTTTCTCGGATAATATAGATAGCATTCAACCCATTCCCTTCCTTCTCTCTGTCTCTGTCTCTCTCTCATACTCTCTTGAAGATGAATTCAATAATGCGTTCGTGTATACGCGGCATGAATGAGGGCATTGTCGGTCGGTCAGACCAGTATACACACACACACACATTCTAACATATTTATATATATACGCAAAATACATTTAAACGTATGATGCATAAACCCATAAACATCATAACTCATTTCTCAATCCAGAAACCCATGAAGCTTCACTAGTAAAATGTAAGGTGAAGCGGTGACATACTCGTGGATGGAAATATGCGGGAATTTACATGTGTAAGAATATGGATAAAAGGGTCTAAAGGGTGAGAAGACACACAGAAAGAGAAAGAGATAAAAAAAATGTGTTCCTCTTTTTCCTTATTCTCTTCTTCTTTTTTTTCTTTTTATTATTATTATGATTTGTTAGTTGTTGTTGTTGTTGTATTCTCTTCTTTTCTTTTCTTTTCTATTTTTTTTTTGGATCCCATTCAAGTTGCTAAACTCAACGTCGATTACCATCGGTACGATCTTACCGATATGAGATATGGTATGAGAAAATGAGAAATATCTGTCAGCCCAGGTTTTAGGTTTTCTCAAGTATTTCCGTTGTTGGTTGAAAGGATTGAGGAAGATGTGATTTTGTGAAGGGAATGATTGAATTATTATCGGAATGATATTAGAAATATTTTTTAAAATATACAAACTTTATATAATAGGATAGTTGGACAGATGAAAAAAATCATAACATATTGTTTTGATCTTGTTGAACGTTTCGTACTTTTATTAGGGTCTCTTCGGCAACTATAAAATATAAAATTATACATCCTTAAAAATACATAGTTCTTCGAAACGCTAAATAACATATAGTTATATAATAATATTTTTTTATTTTTAGCTCGATCATCAATGTAACGAATCTACTATGTATTACTAAGCATACATTATACATTTTTGAAGTGTAAACTTCTTAAGAATGGGGGTGATTTGAAAAAGTGTAACGGAGCGGTAGACGGCGATGTAGCGAAGCGGTAATAACAAATATACTAAACTTAGCACTAATAAATCGTGATTGATTTTGTCAGAACTTTTATCGATTCATTTTCATTTCATTTGATCGTTTTTGATGTGGCACAATTAATCGAAAAAAAAAAGAAAAAAAAACACCGATTTTTATCATTTAATTTTAATGAGTATTTGAATATTTTTGTTTAATGATAAACTCAACGAACTATTGTAATTTTTGTAGACAATATTGAAAGGGTTTTTAAAGTGTACTGTATAAGAGAAAGATGACGCGTGATAAAAAACGGATTGAAGCTTGGAATATGACGACGGGGTATCGAAGCTGGTAAACTTGACTCCTCTCTTTCTCTTTCTCTTTCTCTTTCTCGTCGTTCTTCTCTTCATCACGAAAATGCCTAAAGCGCTGCAATAAGCCATAAAGATACCATAGCGGATACTACGAGGTACACGTTGAACCCTTCCTTATAAAGATATGTGTATCCTGTGCATCGAGAATAATTATATAGACGTGAACGATGCACCGGTCCCGTCGTAATGCAGCAGATTCGTACCGAGATGCACCCTCGGACTGGTACACACATGGATTTTCTTCTTTCTCTCTCTCTCTCTCTCTCTCTCTCTCTCTCTCTTTCTTTCTGCAACATTATTTCTTTTTATTTTTTATTAATCCTCCGGCATATACTCGAAAGATGCCAACCACGTTTTTCTTTCTCTCTCTCAACCTCAAATCGTTAATTTACTTTTTCTTTTTTTTTTTTCGCGATATCAATTTTATTTGGATGATTAATCATATTTTATTATTTTTTTTTTTTATATATGTAAAATAAAGTACCTTTATTATATATATATATTTTTTTGGTTTTAATTTTATTTACTCCATTTAAAATTTGAATATTTAATTAATTCAATATTACCAATTTCGTACGAATAATATTTGACAAATGTGTAAATTTGTTTTCTTTTTATTTGCATTGAAATATCACGCAATTTTATTCCAATGATTAATTATATATATATATTTTTTTTTTTAATACATGCAAGATGTATCTTTATACTTTGTCTTTTTTGTTTTTGGTTTTAATTTTATTTACTTCATTTAAAATTTGAATATTTAATTAATTCAATATTAGCAATTTCGTACGAATAATATTTGACAAATGTGTAATATGTTTTCTATTTTTTATTTATATTGAAATATCACGCGAATTAATTTATTTTCCCCATTTTTGTCATTAATATCTTACAGTATATTTAAATGAAATATATATATATATATATATGATACCATGTGTCCTCTCTTATATAGAAATAATAATTTAAAATAAATTCATGAGATCGAATATTATCGCAGTAATAATGTTGGATATATCATCTAAACGCAGGTGGTTATACCAAGGAAGGGAATCGAAGTTAGGCGAATGCATATTATTTTAATATACCTGGACTGTGTGATACCTTCTACTTCTTACTTTTCGCAGGTGCAACCGAACGAGATCAAAGAGACACCTGAATTTTATATACGACGACAACTACGACAACGTGTGCACACTTATTTTCATATTTTACATATCTGACCAAAAAAGAAAAGAAAAAAAAAAAACAGAAAAAATAATAACGTGTCGATTATAATGATCGATGTTTAAATTCGATTATACTGTTGTATATATATGTAAAAGTTGTTATCTAAAAAGTATCTAAAATCTACTTGTAATAGAACGATATCAAATAATTAATCTGTCATTTTTAATATTCCATATATTATATTTCATTTTTTTTTTTTTTATTATTATCATATTAATTATTGTAATTAAATTTGACAAAAAGTATCATTGAAGAAGTGTCACGTGTGTTTTGCGAGTATGCAAATATTTTTTTTTTTACAAATATACGACTGAATATACTTCATATATATATATATATATATATATATATATATATATATATATATATTTATTTTTTTTTTTTTTTTTATATCGGTCATTGACAAATTTCTATCGCAAAAGTACAAAATAAATTTTGTAGAATGTTAATTTGATATAAGAATAAACACAAATATTATGACATTTATTGAAAAAGATTACATGGTATATTTGAATAATCGAAAAGAGAAACTGGTTTAAAGTATAGGACTTGATATGTTTATAGAAGAAGATTATTACGTTGAAAAAAAAATTAACGAGACAGGTGAAAAAAAAAAATAAATTGAAAGAAAGAGAGACCAGACAAAGAGTAAGAGTGAAAGATTATCAAATAAAGTATCGAATATAATTGAGAATACATTTGTTTGTTAAATCCGTTTCAGTAATCTATGATGATTTAGATAGTTTTCTATTTCTTAATAATACTTTCTTGCATTATATATATATATATATATACGATTTCATTATAACGATGATTCATATTATTCCAAAGAGGATTAAGAAAAAATCCCTTCACAGTTGGAAATCACATGTCCTTTTAACTTAAAAACCACCATTGGATGAAAAATTGTTACGAGATGAGTGTAAAATAGACTGAGAAAGGTATAGAAAAATGAAAAAGGAAAGATGCACTTAGGTTAGCACAAGGGATACTTTAAAATCCTTCTTCAGTTTTAAGAAGGGACCTTGCCCTTTCATTCTTTCTTTTTTTTCTTCTTTCTTTTTGACCTTGCTTTGTATCTCTCTCTCTCTCCCTCTCTCTCTCTCTCTCTCTTTCTCTTTCTCTTTCTCTTGTATTTTCTTTTTTTTTTCATTCTATTCATTCCATAGGTACAATTTGTAATATAAATGTTCGAGAATATGTCTAGACGTGTCTTTAAGGGATGATGCTTTAAGAGAGAGAGAGAGGACTAACGGTGTAAGGATTTCTTTTATACCAAGAAATATCCTCCAAAGGATAATGGTCATCCTACTCAAATAACTTTCTTCTTGATTTCCCTCCACCCCCATTACGCCCTTATCCCTTACCCCCTCCCCTTGGTTTTCTATTCTTTTCTATTCTTTTGGTTGAAAATTGATCGTGGCGCCAGACGCGATTTTTTTTCCTTCTTACCTTTTCTTTATGTTTTTTCTTTCTTCTTCTTCTTCTCCCTTTTTTTTTTTTTTTTTTTTATTTCAAAGAAGAAACGTCAGAGGACTCGTGTCGAATTTTTCGATCATTGGCTCTTATTCTTGTTATATTTTTCTTTCGACGATAGATTTATAGTTTTTTTTTTTTTTGTGATTGTTTGTTTTCTTTTTACCTTTTTTTTTTTTTGTTGGACAAATATAGCAAGTCAAACATTATTATTACTGTATTAAAAAAAAAAAAAAAAAAAAAAAAGGGATAGAGTTTAGATCAATTTTATTTCAATCGAGTTTGATCAATATATTTTTTGTCAGATTATTTAATAGTATATATATATATATATATTAAATTAGATAAATTATTATTTGATATTATGTAAAATAATTAGTGTTTAATTACAAATTATTATTATTTTTACCTATTTAATATTATATAGTAAATACAAATGTAATATACAGAGATCTAACCTATTAGAAATATAATACAATCTTTATAGTTTAAATAATATTTAATTATAATTATAATTATATTATTACATAATTATTATTATATTATATTATATATTTAAATAATTTAATATATAATAAATTTTATAATAATTATACTTTAATATATATATAATTAAATAATCTAATATATATAATATAATATAAAAATAATTATTATATATATATATTTAAATATTATAGTATTTAATATATATAATTAAATTATTATAATTATTTAATAATATAAAATTATTACTATAATAATTATTTTTTTTTTACTTTTTTTGTATTCTTTCATTTTTTTTTTACTTAACAATAAATTTAACCCATCAATAAATTAAAATAAAATAAAATAAAAGAATAAAAATAATATTTAAGTATCCTATCGATCCTAAAATTGAACAAACAAATAAACAAATACAAATATACACACCTCACTTAATCGTTTCTAAACTCAGCCATAAAAAAAAAGTAGAAAAAAAGCAACCCTCTAGTTGAAATAATATAATCTACGATATCATCATCATCATCATAATCATCATCATCATAATCATCGTCATCATCATCTTGGAATATTTTCTATAGAACCTAGAATCAAATTAAAAGATGTAGAGATCGAGTAATCGTATTCTTTGGACTGTCCAGAACGTGAATACGTTCATCACCGGTTTAAACCACCACCCTTCCGGTTTGGTAGTCGGAAGATCAGATTAGAAATCACCCTTTTCTCTTTCTTGCTACTCGGTACGTTCATACTTTTATTTTTCTCTCTCTCTCTCTCTCTCTTTCTCTCTCTTCCTCTTGTCTTCTTTTTCGTTGGTTGGGTGGTTGGTTGGTTGGTTGGTTGGTTGTTCGTTCGTTCGTTCATTCGTTCGAACAGAGAAAGAAAAAGTAAAAAAGGGATAGGATAGTAAAGGAAAGAAGGGTGAGTAGTCGAGCGTGCACGGTGCAATCGGCAAACGCTTAATGGAGACATCGGTTATCCGTGTCTATTCTCTTTGTACTTTCAATTACCCCTACCCACGTGCAAAGTCACGTACGTAAGGTAGGTGGTATCTCCATGCTTTTACCTATACCACCTACAACATATACTCTAACACCAACACACACACATTCATTTAATAATATATAAATCAACTTGCATACATAGAAGTATGTGTATATTTTATAAAGTAAATTTAAAGTACACACATATTCATATATATATAATATTTTTATTTTCTTTTTATCCGATAGAAAATGAACTTAATACTTGTACATAACACATGTACACATATTTGAATCATCCGTTTTTAGAAATGGTAGAAAGACTTTTTAGAAGAAGAAGAAGAAGAAAAAGAAGAAGAAGAAGAAGAAGAAGAAAATATGTACGTGTATGTTATAAAGTAAATTTTTAAATTTATTATTAATTAAATTTATTATTTAAATTTATTATTTATTTTTTAATGTACTTCAGTACACACACACATATACAAAGATATATATATATATTTCCACGAGTATATTATATATATAATATTTTTATTTTTTTTTTATCTGATAGAAAATGAACTTACCATTAGTAGTCGTACATAATACATTTATACATGTACACATATTTGAAACACCCGTTAGAAATAGTAAAAAAGACTATTTAAAAGAAGAAGAAAAATTAGAATAAGAAGAAGAAGAATGAAAATACATGGAGAAAACGAGTACAAGTTTAATTTTGCGGTTTAATTATTTTTTAAATTAAACTTCTAGTTCTCTCTCTCTCTCTCTCTCTCTCTCTTGTAAAAATATCTATATATATGTATATACATGTGTGTACGTATATGGTGGAGGATGAGCGAGTGGGTGGAGTCCTCGTATGCGCTCTCACGCACGATCCATGTTTTATATTCCTTGCAGAGATACGCCAGGATGCTCTCGTCCATACCACAGAGAGAGAGAGAGAGAGAGAGAGAGAGAATGAGAGAGAAAGAGAGAAAAAAACAAGATAGAAAAAGATAGAAAAAGAGAGGGGAAAGAAGAACAAGAGAGAGTCGGGTGGTGAGCACAGGGTGGCTTGGAAAACGGAACGGGGGGACGGTTTTGAATGTGAAATACCGTCTCTCCGGTGTTAAGGGTGGGCGAGGGTGAACGGGGTGGGGGGTTTTAGGTAGGGGTTGATTGTGCGCTCGTTCGTTCACCGGTTCTCTCGGGTAACGAGACGGTGGGTGAGTGGAAAGGGGGTTGGAGACGGGGGTGGGTATGCTGCTGCTGCTGCTGCTGGTACTGGTGGTGGGGGTGGTAGAGAGAGAGAAAAAAAAGAAGGCGTCGAATAAAAATGTAAAACGCGGTTCGCCTCCGGCCTTTCAGTTTTCTCTCTCTTTCTCTTTTACTTTTCGCTTGTTTCTCATTTCATCTTTTTTTTCCTCTTCTTGCGTTTGCGCACACGTGTTACGTAAGCATGGTTTGTTATTCTTATTTTTATTTTTTATCTCTCACTCCTTTTTCTATTTTTTTTTTTTTTTTGTTGAATTCTTTCTTTTCTATTTTCATATATGTATTTTTATTTATCTCTTTTTAACGACGACGACGACGACGACGACGACGACGAGACACGTAGAAGTTCGTTGACGCGTATTTTCATACGTGCGAGTTTGTTGGAAAACAAGGGAAGAGGGTGGAAAGGGTGGATAAATGGGTGGTATCAATTGTTCGTCTTTATTCCGTTGTTGGTTGTTGTTATTATTATTATTATTTATGTATACGTGGAATGAGAATAATCGTCGATATATAGTATTCCGTAATAATATTTTTTCTCGCCATCTTGTTCTACGTTT
The DNA here is from genome assembly GCF_049000335.1 of Polistes dominula. Lineage (NCBI taxonomy): Eukaryota > Metazoa > Arthropoda > Insecta > Hymenoptera > Vespidae > Polistes > Polistes dominula. The sequence goes on from NW_028300963.1 coordinate 4,148,673, forward strand.
GTTCCGCACTTCTAATGGCAGTTGGTTTACTCCTCATTCACTCCTCACTCCTCTCTCATTCTTCTCTTCTATGTTTAGGAGTTTTTTTTCTTGTTTATCCTCTTCACTCTCGTTTCGATTTTTATTTTCATTTTTATTTTTGATTCGTTTTTCTTGAATGTTTGAAAATAAATCGGTTATGCATTGTTTTTATTGCACTTGCGCAAAAAAACTTTGTTTTGTTCGTTCGTCAACGTACGTTTATTCGTTCATTCGTTCATTCGTTCATTCGTTCATTCGTTCATTCGTTCATTCGTTCATTCGTTTCGTGTATTGCGTATTTATTATTCGTTCCTGGTTTCTTTTTTCAGTTTTTTTATTTTTTTTTATTTTACCACGAAGAAGAAGGATACGTTCCGTGTGTTCGAAAACTTAGCAACGTGTAGTTGGAAACGGAAAGATAGAGAAGAAGAAGAAGAAGAAGAAGAAGAAGAAGAAGTAGAAGAAGAAGGAAGTTTTGCAAGTTAATCGGTTGAATTTAAGTGGTAATGCGTTAGAATTAATTAATCGAAAGATTTATTTCTTACGATTGTTATTTGCGATAACAAAGTTCCACGCTTCTTGGCATGCGAGTATATACATGTATATGTATATGTATATGTATGTATGTATGTTTTAAATTATGTACTTCTCTTCCTCGGCTGTATTACATCCTTGGTTTAAATCATTAATCTTTTTTTCTTTTTTTTTTTTTCTAGAGTATTTCTTTTTTTTCTTCTTCTTCTTCTTCTTCTTTTTCGATTCCTGATAGAACTTCAAGGTAAGATCAGTTAGAAGTAGAAAAACGTTCGACTTATGGTTTCTCTAGGAACATAATTTTGTTTTTTTTCAATACGTCTGCATACGTAATTCTTGTGTATTTTTTTTTTTTTGTTCGAATTTTTAACGACAAAGATGAATAAAAAGAAAAAGAAATCGATAAATCAAGAATAAGATCGGTATCGGTATTTGTAGAGATACTTTGAATGAAAAAATAAAAAAAAAATAAAAAAACAATTTTGATTTTATTCCAGATGATAAATGGTTGGTCATTTAAAACAATGATAGTCGAAAGACAAGTAGGATCGTTTAGAAAATGTGTCGTAAAATGTATATACATATATATGTATATGTGTGTATATATTATGGTTCTTGGTTCGTGCCAAACGATATAAAACGCATCAATGTTTCTCATTGATACAGATCGGGTGTGTTTCGATCCTGCTGGAAGATATTTTCAAACGATATATATATACAAGTGAAAACTTGTCCTTTACGAAGGTGTTACGAAAGCAGGTGTATATATGTGTGTGTTTGGAACGAGGACAGAAGTTCTTGAGAAATTTATTTTAATTATACGGATCGTTTCTCGTCAACGTGAAAGATCATTTTTCTCTGTAGTTTTTTTTATTATTATTATTTTTTTTTTTTTATTTATAAAACTGATGAAAATAGTACGTTCGTTTCGAGTGATGATCGATGGTAACTTCAAATCGACGTTTCCGTTTCTCGACAATTTGCGTTTTTAAAATTAAATATACATACACTTAAGTAGTACGATATTATTTGAAAAATGAGTTTATTTTTTATTGGCTAACATAATAATTGATAATTAACGTTAAACTGTTTATAGAAAAATCTATTAAATTAAAAATATATTAAATATGTATATGAGTCGTAAGTTAAATTTTTTTGCTAATTAATATTTTTATCTTTTAATAAACTTATTATAAGTAAAAGATAATAAATGTAATACGTTTGGCATTATATAATCTTCCAAATTTTAATATATATTAGTAAAGTAATATAATAGATAAGTAGTATAATAGATAAGTAGTAAGAATAGACATAGTAAAAGATAGAAAAAAAATACAACTTAATTTTGTTCATAGATCATATTAAAAGAAAATGATTTTTCCTATATCTAAACGGGATATCGGTTATTCGAAACGATTCTCCATCGTTCCGAACGTAACACGAGGATTACTAGCTTTGCCGATAACGTTTGGAAAGATCACCGAATAAGAAGACCAGAAGATAGAAAAAGAAGAAGAAGAAGAAGTGGGCGGCAAAAGAAAAAGAAAAAGAAAAAGAAAAAGAGAAAGAAAAGAAAAAATAAAAAGACAAGAGAAAAGAAACCTGAGTTTGGTATCCAGCTCACATTAGTGAGATAAGTCAGGTGGAATGTAATAGGAAGGTGTCGGGCATCTCACTAGTACTATTACAACCATAACAGAGTAAAAGGAACCGAAAGGAGGAAGAGAAAGAAGAGGGTGGTTGGTTAGTTGGGTTTGGGTTTGGGTGGAAAAGTGGGGTAGGAAGTGCCGAGGGTATATTTTTTTCACCCCTTTCTTGCAATAAATCTGGTCGCGGGGAATTAGTTTGGAGATAAAGTATAATATCGGGCCCACGGTAGGTGACGTCAGAGGCTGTGCTCTCTCCCCGAGTATTTATGGTCGCGATAGTGTCAGTCGCGTGTGCGCGCGCGCGCGTACAAGCGAGTGAGCGCACCGCACACGAGAGTACCTTCTCTCCTACAACCCCCTCCCCCTGTTCCACCCTTTGCTGCACCATTCTAACTCTCTTCCCCTTGCCCTTGTCCCCCTACTCTTCAGAAAACCACTAACTGAGAGAGAAAGAGAGAGAGAGAGAGACAGACAGACAGAAAGAACCCAAACGTCGACGGAACCAACCACCACCTCCTCCTCATCCTCCTCTTCCTTCTTCTCATCCTCCTCCCCCTTTTAGCTCTACGCGGCTAAATTATTGGAAAATAGTCGGTCGCTTGGAGAGATCCTCGAGCAAACGCACGAGCCACCACCACCACCATAACCACCACTACCACCATCAGTACCAACACCATGAGAACGATCTTTCTTCTGTTTTGTATTCCGTGGAAGCTTCTCCTCGCGTGCTTTTCCTGATTTATTCCTCTTTTCTGCTTTCCGTTTTTCACCCTCTCTCACCCCTCTTTTACTCTTCTTTCTTTCTTTCTTCCTTTCCGTCTGTCTGTCTGTCTGTCTATCTGTCTGCCTGTCTGTCTGTCTTGCTATCTTCCTTTTGGAGTAACTATGAGTTATATCTCTCTTTCTCTCTCTCTCTCTCTCTCTCTCTCTCTCTCTCTCTGACTCTTTGTATTTTTATTCTTTTTTATATTTTTATTTTTTTGAGATATTTTATCATCCCATCTTCCCAAACTTTTTCTTTCGTCTAGAATATTTTGTTATCTTATTTTTTGTTTTCTTTATCACAACGTATCCATGTTATTTATTTCTTTTTTTTCTTTTTCTTTATATATATTTTTCTATAGAAAATAGTTTTTTTTTCTTGTAACACAATATATATGTATATGTATATGAGATAAAAAAGGCTATCTTTTTGTTAAGGAAAAGAAAAAAAGAAATATTTTTGTTATCTTATTTTATCATTCAAAAAAAAAACTACTTTTTTTCAATAAGAATATATATATATATATATATATATATATATATATATATATATATAATGTTATCATATTTTCTATTATTTTTATTTTCTATGATAGAACATTGTATTTCTTTTAAGATAATTTATCTTTACCATAGTTTTCCTTTTAACTGGACGGATATAGTTATCAAATTGTTATCTTAAGTTTCTTAAATAGTCATCGCGTGTGCAATGGTTTCGACAGATGTGATATTAGACCACACGGTAGACAAAATGACATGCTTATGTGTATGTGTATGTGTGTATGTCTCTTGGGACGTAATAAAATAATTCTAACGTCAACACCATGCATTATATTATCTTTCTTTTTCTATCGAATGGTTAATTTAACTCTTGGCACTCTCGTGACCCTTCGATATGCGCGGTATGTGCACTTGCGGATGAACAGATGGACAACGGCGTTTGATTTGCCCAATTTGACTCAGCGGGTGGTCAGGGTAGTCTTCTTACACTGTGACCCTCGATAAGGGTGAAATCGATCCTTAATGTTACTACGAGTTGGCAAAACATTTGACATATATATATATATATATATATTGGTAGATGTTAAAATACTTTTCGCATTATTCTTCCATATATAAACTTCTATTTACTAAAATTATTTACATAAATTCGTAATTTCGTACTATTATAAGCCCAAAAGAAAAATATTGGGATTTACAAAATTTAATTTAAATTCCTTTCGAAATTTTATACCAAACATTCTTATTTGATATCAAACAAAATACACAATAAATCCTAATATAAATAATTTCAAATCCATATTAACACTTTAATGGCCACTCACAGAACATGCGTGTGATAGTCGGAACAACCATTGCAACAATATTTATTTATTAATATTTATTTATTATTAACTTTAATAACTTTATGTATATTAACTTTATATATTTTATTATTTATTATATAACTTTATATATTTAAAATTATATAAAATTAAATTTATTCTTAAATTGTTAGTTTTTTTATGTTAATTTTTTAATAAATTTAATAAAATTATTTTAAAAATTAATTCTTTCAAAATATTATCCGGCCCCTGGCAACATTTGATTGCGTAGATGTACCACCATTATTAAAGTGTCAATTTAATCGGTGTGTCCACGTGCGTGGGTTTGATCCATGATCAACGATACTCTACCATTTGATGTCTAATATTAAAATTAATAGTCCATATGTAAAACTAGCGTCTCTTAATATTAGACAAAAATATCGTATATATAAAAAACAACCAGATTGAAAATATCGTCAGCTATCTGAATATCTCAATTAATTCATTTCAAAAAAGTAGTAATTAAAGTAAAATTATATATCATATCGTATTGGATCTCTTTAGCACTTTCTCTTTCACAAGTAACCAACCAACCAAACCAAACCAAACCAAACCAAACCAACCTAGTAAGCAAGTAACCAGCATTGGAGTCTCTTTAATTAGCATGCTGCGTATCGATAAACGGCACAAGTCAAAGTGCGCGCCGGAAATTATCGCGCCAATTACACGTGCCATTAGAGATACCGAAGCTAGGAGAGTTGAACAAGTGTGAGTAAGTGAGTGAGTGAGTGAGTAAGTGAGTGAATGAATTAGTGAGAGAGAGAGAGAGAGAGAGAGATAGATAATGTGAGTAACTGAGTGAATGTACATATATATGAGAGAGAGAGAGAGAAAGGACGATTCGGAGAAGGGGTTGGTGTTCACGATCAGGGAACGGGATTCGCAATCGTCTAATTTACGCAAATTGCAAATCTGCCCAGAGCCGGGTTGGCATGTAATGCGCTAATGTTACCGATCCTCCGAAGCAGTTGCCGCCACTGTTGCTTATGCCTTGCCTGGCACAAACTAAGATCTAATAAAGCGACAAATCAGTCCTAACGAGCGACAACACACCAACCAACCAACCAACCAACCAACCAAGCAGCAGCAGCAAACGTTCCAAATGCCAACAACCATACACTCTCATACGTTGGATTAAACCTGGACATTCCTTAATGGCTTTCCTACCTCCACCCCAACCCACTTTAGTTGCATCGCACATATTCTAAGCAAAATTTCTAGGGATAAGTAACTATTCGTTTATTGTGAACGAAAAAAAAAGAAAAAGAAGTTGATAAGGTGACATGAATATTATCGTAGAGAGATTATTTTGTTGATAAGTTATGAAAATAGAGATTAAGAAAGTGAATCGATTGTGGATCGATATGAATGTTTGATATTTTTATTTTTTGTGTGTAATTGAATAATGGTTTTTTTTTTTTTTTTTTTTGAGGAATTAAAGGAATATTGTAAAATTATCAAGGTTTGAATAATATTATTTTTTAAGATTCAATATAACATTTAAATTATGAATAATATTTTGTGATTTCCTTTTTAGGTATTATAGAAATATTATAAAATTATCAATGTTTGGGTAATATTATTTTAAGATTTAAAATAATATTAAAATTATAAATAATATTTTGTGGTTTTCTTTTTAGGTATTATAGAAATATTGTGAAATTATCAGAATTTTTGAGAATATTTTTGTACGATTTAAAAAAAAAGTAATATTTAAATAATGAAATAATATTTTGCGATTTAAGAAATAAAAATTGTTTTGCTATTTTGACAATTTTTTAACAAATAATATTATAGATAAAAAATTCATTATAAATTAATCGAGTAATAATTGGAAACGCAATTAATGTCAATTAAAATCGAAAATCTTGATAATTTCATTAATCGAATATAATTATTTATTTCTTTAACAATTTGTTGATAACGATTAAACGTATTTTAAACGAAGATAAGTGTAATAGTATGCAACCTGCCGTCGTTTGTGGTTTCTCTCGATTATCTGCTAAACGCGAAGCCTGATACTCGTAGAAATTAATTTCAGGTTGACGTACGACGGCTCATAATATTGTCTCGTAACTCTCTCCGTCGGTATATGAGAGAGAGAGAGTGACAGTAAAAGAGAGAGAGAGAGAGAGAGAGAGAGAGAGAGAGAGGAAAGCTTATCTGGTTTGCAGTGTGGCGTTTCAATTAGCCCACGCTCCTGTACAAAAGTCTTATCCATTCTCGTACGTTGCATAATGAGCGCATAAATACCGCATACCTGTATGTGTGTGTATTTGTGTACGTGGTAAACGTGTATATATCAGTCACTATCGATCAATCGATCAATCGATCGATCAATCTTGATTCATCTTCCTATCGGTGTACCAATTTTATTCGATTATCGAATTGATGATCCTCTTATGGTTTCTTTTTACAATCGTATTGGTTAACCCCTTAACAGACAGTTCTTTTGAAAAAAACCGGCCAAAAATAATTCGAGCGTACAAGCTAATTGGGGTTAATGACAAAAATTATTTGTTTTTTTATTATTTTATATTTATTTCAAAACTAACATTGTCATTCTTATAATTAAAATATATATACAGTATCTTTCAAGCTGAATTCATAAAATACTGGTCGATATATCGAATAGGAAAAGACCAATAGGTAGATCTAGATGAGGTGAGAGGACCATACAGAGATGGCAATATTAAGAGGGATTTTAAAAGAAAATGGTACGAGGACCACGATTGGAGGGATCGCACTCAGAGGGACGAGAACATTGGCGAGATTTACGGCAATGAACTTTCGAGTTCCTAATGCTAGGCATCCTGTAGGAGGGATGCGCCATGTAAATTTTTGGGGGATCGGAACTCGATTTTGCGCGCGAATGATTCAAACATTGAAATAATTATGAAATAATGAATTGCATCAAATACAGAAAAAAAATGAACTATATTTAATGATAATTAAAAATTTATATTAAAATAGAATAGGTTACACGAAAAAATGATTATCAATTCAAGCGGTCCCCCAAAATTTTCAGCCAATGGCACATGAGCTGAATATGAATGGCGCATCCCTCTTACAGGATCCCTACTTAATGCCAAATTATAATAATAATAATAATAATAATAATAATAATAATAATAATAATAATAATATATAAGGATATTTTATTATTTATTTCTAATTTAAGGATTTATTATTTAAATGTTATTTAAGTTTTTAAGTACTGTAAATTTTCAATAGATGGCGATGCATTACAATTCAATTATTTTTCACGTTTTTCTTCAGATTTACATATGAGATAACTAACTTTATTTTTAATATTTTTTAGAATATTATTATTTTATGTATTCAATTGTAATATATATTTATATATAACCTATAAGGTATTTATATATTTATAAATACCTTAATAGTTTAGAATTATATTAAAACATTTTATAACAAAACCACAATAATACGTGGCCGGAACATCCTGTATATAGAATATTACAAATTAAATAGTTTACTATTTTAATATATTTAAACGAATGATGTATAAAAAATATTAAACAGAATAATTTTTTGATTATAAAGGTAAAGAAAAAAAAATACACATTTTCTTTTTTTTTCTTTTTTCTTATTTCTTTTGAGGTATAATAAAGATATTTTAACATTTGACCCGATCAATAAGAATACACTCTTAAGAAAGACACTTCCGGTATAGCATCATCGTCTTTCGTGACTCGACAATGAGAAAGGTTTGAAAGGTAGTGTGCACGTTAAAAAGACGGCTCTGTACTCGATGTGTACCACGAAACTCGAGTTTCTTCTCTATACTCCTTTTTTTTTTCTCTTTTTCCTTACCCTCAGTTCCTATTCGAAGGGTCTACGAGAGTCTGCTCTATCGACATCTATAGAAGTTTGAGGGCGCTAAAGCGTTTTAACTACGAGCCCACTTCTAAAACGATCGAACAAGCCAAGTGTCACCGTTTTTCTTCTATTGCAGTTCATTAAACAATTAATATTTAAATTAATAGTGTTAGTTAAATAATCTATTTTTTTTTTAATATACACTTATATATATTAGTTTATAATATATAGATTTAAATTGTTATTTTATTTTGTCAAAGTGACCCATCATGGAAAAGTAGACAATTCATGTTAGACAAATGACAAGTGACAGATTTTTCATATGTGTGTTGTTTTATGCAAGTGATATGAATATTTAAAGAAATCTGTGTGTGTTTTGTTGATATGTTAAGTAATATATATATATTATACATATATAACTTAACATAATATATATATATATATATATATATATATATATATAGGGATCCTGTAGGAGGGATGCGCCATTCATATTCAGCTCATGTGCCATTGGCTGAAAATTTTGGGGGACCGCTTGAATTTATAATCATTTTTTTCGTGTAACCTATTCTATTTTAATATAAATTTTAAATTATCATTAAATATAGTTCATTTTGTTTTCTGTATTTGATGCAATTCATTATTTCATAATTATTTCAATGTTTGAATCATTCGCGCGCAAAATCGAGTTCCGGTCACCCAGAAATGTACATGGCGCATCCCTCCTATGGGATACCTATATATATATACATATAAATGCGTAGACGTGTATATATTAAGCAAGATTTTATTTGTCAAATTTAATGGAACATTAGATTACTCGCTAGAAATAATTGAAAATCTTTGAAAAAAAAAAGAATAAATACTGGACAAAATTTCATTATACAGTTAAAAATAATATAGTATAATAGTAGAAAATAAAATTTGCATAATAATTCTTAACATTTATATTATATATTCGTTTATAATATAATATTTAGATTAATTATTAATTATTAATTAATATATAGATATATATGCACATTAGTGTCTATATTATTAAGGTTTAATTATATAAGTATATAAGATATATGAAGTTTTTCATTAAAAATTAATTTCAAGTCTTTTAAAACAAAAACAATGATTTTACAAAATTTCATTATACATTTTAAACTAATAAAATATTAGAAAAAATAAAAAGATTATACACATTAATTAACGATAATAACGATAATAATTAAACAACGCAAATTGTATTACGTATTTTAATCGATCATTAATAATAATTTTTACACAAATTAATATTTAAACGTATATTTAATTAATTATGAAAAATAAATGAGATATAAAAATGTAAGAAGATAAGGAAGTGAAACAATTTGGAGAACGAAATTATCACATTTGTAATATAAGTTTGTTCTTATTTAAAAGGGCATCTCTTCTCCACCAAGGTACAATCTATCTTTCTCTTTTCTTTTTTTTTTCTTTTCATTTTTTTTTTCTTTTCTTTTTTGTTCGTCATTTGATTAATGGTTACGTCGAGATCGTGCGAAACGAATCACCGTTTTGGCAGGTCCGTGTGTAAACGTGCAATTATGTAGGAAGGTAGAAGAAACGTCGATCGACGTGCCCATGTCCTGATCGAACAAAATATTGTACCATAATGATAGAAATTAGGGTAGACTTCCGGCGTTGAAGTATTCAAAGTCGTTAAGTTGGAATGCGCTACCAGATAACTACGGATTCATCTCGAACCTACATATATATATATATACATATACATATAAAAATACATAAACATACAAAAGCTAATTCTCTTTTATCCGTGTATATGTGTTTGTGTTTGTGTTTGTGTTTGTGCATGGGGTTTGTGTTAGTGTTAATGTGTGAAGAATAATTTTTCAAACTAAGATAGCCACTGAAAAAGAATTCATCTACGTTTATTGCTGGTGTTTGTGATGGTCGTTGTTGTTGTTGTTGTTGTTGTTGTGGTGGTGTGGTACTCTGTTATTAGTTAAATATTTCTCGTGACTTTTGTTTTTGTTTTTGTTTTTTTAATACACAATAATTAAATTCGATTATGATTGTTCATCCCATATAACAACTTCAGTAACGTCAGGATCCCATGTGTATGTATTATTTTCTTTGACTTTTATTTATACTTTTATTTTATACTTCTTTTTTCTTTTTATTCACTTTCCATAACTCAATATATTATGAAACTTTGAAATGTATTTGTGTTTTTTTGGTTTGTGTATGAAGAACATAAGAAAAAGAATCATCTACGTTTATTGGTGATTATGGTGATTGTGGTGGTACCCTGTTATTTGTTAAAAATTTAAATAATTGATGAAAATAGATCGTTGATAACGAAGTTGATTGTGTTATTGATTAAAAATAACAATTTATTAAAAATTTATTCGTTTGAATTTAAAGTTACAGAAGGACATTACTTTGTGCTCCACCTAATATTATTCTTTTTATCTTTTAATCTATTTTTTTTTATTTTATATATATTTTTGTTTATTATTTAATATTATGAAACATTTTAATTCGATATTTCAATTTAATTTTATCGATCGATCGTAAAGTTGCGAGTATCGATTTATTGTAAAGAAAAACAAATTAAAAAAAATATAAAATATATATATTAAATTAAAAAAAATATATATTATAATTAAATAAATTATAATAATTATATATATAAAATAATATATAATAATATATATATAATATATATATATAATAATATATAAAATATATATAAAAAAAATAAAATAAATAAAAATGTATAATTATAATAATTATAATAATATATAAATATGATTTAATATATTAATATTATTTATATAATATATTATATATTTTTATAATTATAATTTTTATAATTATTTATAATATATTATATATATATTATATATATATATATATAATATACTATAATATATTTAAAGAAAAATAAAATTAAATATAAAAAAAAAAAATAAAAAATGAAAAGAAAATAAATGTTTGAATAAAAGAAAATGAAAAAAATAAAGGAATAGATTTATATCTTTTTTTTTATTTTTTATTTTACAACTTCATTTAATGTCGCATCAACCATCGAGGATTATTGTTTATGAATTATTGTTTTGGAATTTAGGTTGTCTTTATTGATGGATGTAGTAGAAAATTTGTATCGATTTACAGTGAATTAAATGAATACATTGTTCCATTTGCGACATAGAAAATCCAGTAGGCGCCAACTGAGAAATAAAAATAAATAAAAAAGAAAAAAGAAACATACATAAAACCGAAAAAAAATTCTATTTGCTTAAGTGATCTCTTGTTCGGTTTAAGAAAAGGAACATTCTAGAAAAAATACGTTGAATACATCTTTTGTGTTACAATGATATCCCGCTAAGAAGGATCAGCAGACGTTTTACAACCAATAAAATTCGTCCCTTTGCAAATCAATTAGGAGAACCCTTATATTAACTTAAAATTATTATTATTATTTGAAAAATTTTTCAACTTTTTCGTATTATTATTATTATTATTATTATTATTATTTTACATTGAAATGTATATTTAAACTGTTATTTAAATTTTTCCATCACAAATTACATTTCTATAATACATTTTTTAATTAATAATAATAATAATAATAATAATAATAATAATATTCATTCGCATTTCGTGTTATTTCATTTATGATTGATGAATAAATGACTAAATAAATACAATAGATGTAAGAGATGTAAGGAATAAAAGGTTTAGAAGAAGAAACTAGAAAAATCTAGGTTCATAATAAAAAGAAACTAGAAAGGAACAAAACTAGAAATCCAGTTTTTTTTTATAATACTTTTATAAACATTCAAAGTATTGTGTAAATCAATAAATCAGACGTTAAAGGAAATCGGAATATAAATTACGGTTTACATACATATATATATACAAGCAAAAGATGAAAGCAACAGCTCATCTTGTTCTATTTCTTCGAAATTTTACACCGAGTTAAATAGAAAATGAAAGATACAAAAAGAACGGAATGAAAATGCGAACAGGATGCAATTTATCTTACATTTACTATTCTATTTCTTTTCTTTCTTCGCATTTTTATGTGTGTGTGTGTGTTTGTGTTTTTTTTTCTTTTCCTTTTTCAAATGACTCGATAAAGAATAATACACAAAGTGACAATTCAAAAATATTACGAAATTTTTTTAACGCGAATTCTTACTTTAACAAAAACTACAAATGAAATATTTATTGACAAACAAAAAAACAACAACAAAATCGTAAATGTATTCAAAAATCGATTTCATTTGTCATTATTCTTCTCCATTTCTTCTTTCGGTTTAACTTTGCTTGGTAATACTATAACACATTCCAATATGTATAGTACCTAAAGGTTTGAAAGGTTTAATCCTTAAAAGCTTTAATACTTCTCATCGTGACGAGATATTTCAACGAATATTACAAAAGGTCTTTAAATAGGTCGAATTTACATGCACCAATAGAAAGAAACTATCGTGAAGAAGAAGAAAAAAGAAAGGATTGTAAGAAACAGGTTTATTTAGCAAACTCATTTCTGTTTGGAAAGGACAAAGAAACAACACAAATTAAACGAGAGAAAAATAAAATGGCAATGATTATCATTTTGAAAAAAATGCAAATTGTTTTCTTACAATTGTTCAATTATTTAGGTCAAAAGGTAAAACCTTTTTAAGTTAAAAGACTCTGGTATTAATCGTTGTTTTTTCTTTTTTGGCTTTCCATAATTTTGGTTTCCAATTTTCGCGTCGATTTTTTCACATTTTTTTTTATTTTTTTTATTAAGTTTCTTTCGATTCTACGTTTAGAATATTTTTTGGTTCGTCAATTATCGAGTATATATATATATTATTAATATTAATATTATTATTATATTAAATAATAAATTTTAATTAAATTAAATAATATAATAATTATTAATATTAAATTATATATATTATAATATTAATAATTAATTAATATATAATAATATATTATTATAATAATTATATTTTATATTAATTATATTATAATAATTATAATTAATATAAAATAAATTATATATATTATAATTATTAATATTAAATCATATATATATATATATATATATATATATATATATATATATATATATATATATTATAAATTAGATAATATAATAATTATTAATATTATATATTATATATATATATAATTCATTTAATATTATATTTTTTATATTTGATTTTGAATCATCAATGTTAATTGATTAAAATTATCATAATCAATTATACATAATAAATTAATGCCGAAGGAACACAATATGATAAAATAATACATATGTATTATTAATATTAACGTTATAATAATGTAAAACTATTCATATAAAAGAATACTTTTTTGTTTGTTAGATTTCGTAGACACATAGAACACATGGAACACATAGAACACATAGAACACATAGGACTTTCGGAAAAACTGATGGTCGGAGATTTTCAAAGATATTGCATAGCAGAGACAAAAGTACCGTTAGGTTACTCGTTAGGTCATTCGTTCAGGTAAATAATCCCCCCAAAAATAGCCAGCTCATAATTTACGCACCCTCTTATCTTTCTTTATACCTCGCAGTGTGCATTTTCAAAACTTCCTGAAATATTGCAAAGCTACCAAGAATATAACGAAGCACTAGAATACGACCGGTGATGATCCTTCTTGTAAACACATAAATTTTCAAATTCTACAAAACCTTTAAATTTCAGAAAACTTTGTCCTTTCTCTCCTATTTTTTTCTTTTTCTTTTCGTATAATAAAAAAAAAAAAACGAAAAAAAAAAACAAACGGTGTCGTAAATTACGACGTTAGTTTAAAATCAATTGTTACGGTTCATTTACAAATGTAACCATAAATAACCATATTTATTTTGTTTATTTTAATTTTTAAAATAAATTTTTTTTTATTAATTTTAAATTATTTCAATGATGATTAAAATTAATGAATTTATCAAACAGCGTAAGTTGTTACAAAAATAGATATTTTTCAATTGACGAACAAAATTTTTGACAGGATCGAGGGTAAAACCCTGACATCGGAATTTTTAAGGATCGGCTATTTTCTATTAGCAGGATAGTTCGATGTGTTCAGATTTTATTCATTTATTGTTTAAGGTGAAGAAGGTAATATAAATAAAGAATAAAGAGAAACTATTTCGTAGATACATGCAAAAATCATCCTGCAGATTCTATGCATCCTGTCAGCACTTTTATTTCATTCTTTTTGTATGTTCACATTCTTCACAAATTTGAGAAAAATCCTCTTTCTACATCTTTCTATTTCTTTTGTATTTGAATTCCTCATCCTTTTTTCATTACAGTTCGTTTGTTAGATTGATGAAATAAAATCTAGAAAATATTTCAAAATCGTAAAAATATTTTTTTATTTTAAATAAAATAGTCTTTAATTTAATATTTATTACATTAAATTTATATTATATGAATTTATTAATATTAAAATGATATTTTATTTTTAAATAAATATAAAAACAAATTAATTAATCTATATAAAATATAAATATATTAAATTAATAATATATTTAATATATTAAATAATTAATAGTCCATGTATCCCGAAAGAGAATCATTATTTTAAATAAAAAAAAAATAATTAATAGTAATAATTTAATAATTATATACATATATATATATATATATATATATATATATATATATATATATATATATTATATTATATTATATTATATATAATATGTTTAATATTTAATATATTAAATTTATATTACATTAAATTTATTAATATTAATATAATATTTTTAATATATTATTAATGTATAATTAATAATTGAATGATTGAACTTCATTTTGAACTTTAATTTCGTACACGAACGAGAAAAATACTCGGATGCAAAGAACTCAATAAAATATCTTCGACACGACCCAATACCATGTAAAACCACAAACTCTTATCGTGTCCAGGACCAAAGGAAAACAGAGATAAGTGACCGTTTAGGTGATCTCTTTGAGATACCAGAAGGATTCTCGTTCCTTCGTTCGTCTACACTGTGAACAAGATTGTAGTATTTTCAAAATACTTAGTATGTTGAAAGATCATAGTCTTTCTATTATTCAACTTTGACATTTTTAACATGGTTTCATACAACGTGTAGTTTTCGTTTAAATTTATTTTATTTTTTATTTATGCGAGTGTAGGCAATGATCGGTATTATTAAAAAATCAAATATTTGATTGGTGAACATTGGAAAGATTTAAATGGAAAAAGGGAAATAGAAACGTTTTGTAGAATTTTTATGAAGACAAATTGAAATTAATTTTTTAAATTATATAATTTTATATTATATATAAAATATATAATATATTATAATATATAATATATATATATATATATATATATATATATATATATACATATAATATATTATATATTATATAATTATTATAATATATTATTATATAAATATATATATTATAAATTACTTATTATTAATTTAAATTATAAATTATTATAAATAAAAATTAATTATTATAAATATATATAAATATATATATATATATAAATATTATTATAAATATATGTATATATATATATATATATTTTTTTTTATTTATAATTATTTTTTATTTATAATTAATATTTATTATATTTATAGTATATATTATATTAATAGTATATATATACTAAATATAGTATAAAATATATATTATTATATAATATATAATAATAATTATTAGAATATATAAAAATAAATAATAAAGTTAATATAATATTTATTTGTAATTAGATTAAACATTAATAGACCATCGGTTGAAATGAAATTGCTAATAAAACTTCCTTATATTTGTTCAATTCAATTGTTAATAAAAATTCCTTATATTTGTTAAATTGAATTCCAATCGTTTATTCGTTATTTTTCCTGAAAGGCTATAACGAAGTAAAAGAAAAAATACATTTTTTCTTACCTGTCACCATTAAGAAATCAAAGAAAATCCGTGACGGCGCGTCGGCTACGAATCGGTGGCGCGTTCCAAGAGAAGATTCCAAAAGAATAACAACAACAACAACAAAAAAAAGAACAAAAAAAAAAAGAAAAAGAACAAGAGAAATCGTTGGTGATTCAAATGTATAATAAAATGATGGCCGAAGGAGCAAATATATCATCGTGTCAGAAGCAAATTTCTTCCCGAAAGGATCCTATTTGTAACGGTATTTAATAGAAATAGAAAAAGAAAATGTCCTTTCAATCTTACACCTGAGCTTCCTAGAAAATCATAAAAATAGTCAAATGGACAAAAACTTACATTTCGAGGAAACGAAAAAACTTGTTCTTAGTTACGGCTATTTCTTACAAATGAAAAAGAACATTTGTTATAAACTAAATCCTTTTAACATTTAGGGTACTGTGAATGCAAATATGCGTTTAGTAAAAATTAACAGAGTGGTCTATCGACGCACATAAGTGTTTGTTAATATTCATGTAAAATAATCTCATGTTTATATTAATTAATTAAATTATATTCACAGAAAGAAGAACTTTAATTATTAAATATAATTTATTATTAGAATCTAGTTAATAACAAATTATTCCGTTCGTACAAAATATTTTAGTTAAAAGTATTCACCCCACTCAAAGGGTTAATATGGATTTAATTTTTATTAACCCTTTTCCTGCCAATAGTCTTTTTTTTGGGGAGGGGGGAGCATTTTCAAAAATTCTTTTTTTTTTTTTTTAATAAACGCAACTTTAGAATGAAATATAATTCGTTAAAACCATAAGATCGTATTTCATAAATATTCACACTACTTTATTTTAAATCAATAATATTAATGATATAAAATAATTTTTATATTTAAATAAAAACAAAAAAATAATTTTTGCAAAAATAGTTCTATGTAGATTAGTATGAATTATTATTATACAGTTAATTTAATTTTTTTTTTGTATTGTGTGTGTGTATCGGGTAAAGGGTTAAACTAAATGTAAATAATAAATTAAATAATTTAGTTAATTTTTTAATTTTTTTTTTTTGCATTTTTGTATTGTGTGTCGGATAAAGGGTTAAACTAAATGTGTTCACACAACGTTTTCTACAAAGAATATTTAACTGCTTGAGGGTTTAAAGAACAAGTCGCAAGGTTGGTTGACCTGTTCCCTTTCAGGGATCGATTCTGTGGATCCCATTAATCCCATTGGTCAACATTTGCGAATCAATCCGTAACTCGGGACGGGCAAACACTTCGTTCTATATATATATATAACACATATTCTTGAAGAACAAACACACGTACACACAGATACACACAAGTATATATGCACACGTTAAAACAGTAGCTAAAATTGACGGTTAAATTTGGTACAATAATTTATCCCTTCCATAAAATTAAGTCAAAAAAAGAAACAAACTTCAACTCCACCATTCAGTAATTTTATTATTGGATTGTTCGGAAAGTAATTTCGTTTTTTTTTTTCTTTCGTGAAAATGAAGACAATTTTTGCTTCAAAATTAAACCTAAACCTTTCAAGTGGTCATAAACAATTAAATTTGATTAATTTAATCCCTCACTGATCTCACGTATTTTTATTTGCCGGTTTGCGTCAATTAAGTCCAAAATTGTGTCAAGAAAAAACGAAATAACATTCCGAACAACCCAATATCTTTACTAAACCCTTCCACCGATGAATCCGAGAAAATCATAAAAAAGAAAAAAGAAAAGAAAATCTTCCGGTTGGGCTATATTATAAATATCACACAAAAAAAAAAAACAAAAAAACATTCGTGTGAAAAAGAAAATAAGAAAAAGAAATAAAGAAAATGATCGCGTGGCAAAAATGTGTTGTCAAAGAAAGTATCTACAACCGGTAAAATAGAGACAGGTCAGATTAAAATCAGTGAATTTTGAAACATCTCACTCACGGTGAGTTTAGTTTGTTTTTTTTTTCTTTTTTTTTCACTAGATTTAGTAAGATATTGGAGAAAACCCTTACAACACCCTAGATCTATGTATATATGTACTTTGATGTGGTTTGTCACCAAAAGTTTCGAATCAAAGAGGAAGAAAAATAAGAGTAGGTGGAGAAGGAGGAGGAGGAGGAGGAGGAGGAGGAGGAAGAGGTAGAGGTAGAGGAGAAAGGGGGGGGAAGAAAGTGCAAAAGGGAGAAATAAGAAAAGGAAAAGGAAAGGAAAGGTTGATGTTAGTAAAAGAGTAGCAACCAGGAGAATGCTGTTTCTTATCACAGTAGCATCGACAACTGTGAAAGATCTCTTTTCCAAGGTGGACTGAAGTAGAGAAAAAACGAATGAGAGTGAGTGAGAAAGAGAGAGAGAGAACGAGAGAAAGAGAGAAGGAGAAGGAGAGAGAATTTGGTCTTTTCTTTTTCTTTCTTTCTTTAAGGGTTCCTTCTTCTTACTGGCTCCTTTTATTTCTTCCTTTCTTCTTCTTCTTCTTCTTCTTCTTCTTCTTTTCTTTATTTCTTTCTTTCTTTCTTTCTTTCTTTCTTTCTTTCTTAGTGCTGTCCTCGAGGAGGCAGGTCTGCTCGTTTGACCCCCCACTCCTTTAAGACAGGAGGACCTATCTCTCCTCCAAATAGGTCTTGTAGTACTTAGGGTTCATCAAGATAACGTTTGCCTGGCTTTGTGTCTCATCCAAGAGAGAAAGAGGAGTATAGAAACGCGAGGAGGGTGGTTGGGGTGGTTGAGGAGGAGTAGGGGGTTCGGGGGAGGGTTGATGTGTTTGTATATGTGCGTCTACTACTACTACTACTACTACTACTACTACTACTACTACTACTACTACTACTACAATATATGCTGCTACTTCGAAGACCAACCAACTGAGAATGACAGAGAAAGAGAAAACATATTGTTGGTGCCCTACGCGAGAGAACCTAGTGGAACTTTACGTTTTGCCCTTTTCGGCTTGCCAGAGAGCTTTTAAACAACATCGTTTCTTTTACTTTTTAAGTTCATTCTTTTGTATCCTTTTTTTTATCTTTTTTTTCTTTTTTTTTTTTTTTATATTCTTGTGACACACACACACACTCGAGAGGGATAAGTGAACTAGATGTAAACATATTGTGAAAAGTTAACGGATCGTGAGCAAACGTCGAATTGGTTGGATGGAACAAATGGTGGTACTCTGAAAATGCGACATTTCTTTTTTTTTTTTTTTTTATTATCTTCTTTCTTTCTTCTCTTTGAGAAAAGATACTTTATTATTCCTTTTAAAGATACTTTATTTTTTTTTTTTTTTTTTTAATTTTTAACAATCTTCATCATAAAAATTAAGTAATTTTTGTTAAAGTGATATTACATTGACACACAAATAATTTAGAAAAATGTTGCAATACGATAAGTGTATATATTATATTATAAATAAATAATAGAAAACTCTTTATGGAATGTAGATAGTTTGAAAATTATTTGTTTTTTTTTTCATATAATATTTACTTATCTTTTTTATAAGTTAGAAAAATAATTGTTCAAATGAATATATTTCTTTACTTGAATAAAACACAAATATATTTTATTTTACAAACGAAAAATTGAACAATTCTACGAGATACGATTAATTCTCTGTCACTGGCTAAATTTTATTCCGAAAAAGACAAAAAACAAAAGAAGAAGAAGAGTTTTGTGTGTGTGTGAGAGAGAGAGAGAAAGAGATCGTTTTTCTTTCCTTAAAAACTTATTTTCAACGAAATCTTTCTCTTTCTCTCTCTCTCTCTCTCTCTCTCTCTCTCTCTCTTTCTCTCTCTGTCGTAGAATAAAATTGTTAGGAGGTTGAGGAGGGGAATGATTCTCTCCTCCTTCGTAGAAATTTATCAGGCCGTTGGAATTAATCCGGCATTAATTCTAATCGTCCGGCGATTTATTAGCAGACGGTAAATCTACTCTCTTAAGGGAAGTTTCTTGGTAGAAAAGGGCGCCAGGGCCAAAGTTTTACTTCGCTCGCGGCATTCACTCGTCGTGAAGGAACGAACGTAGAAAAGAAGATAAAAACACCAAAGGAAAAGAAAAGTAAAGGAATGGAAGGAAGAATAAAAAAAAGAAAAGAGAGAAAGAGAAAAAAAAACGAGATAAAAAAGATAAAAATATCTACTTCGATTATCTGAACCTTTTTTTTATAATCAGGTATCAATAACTCAATCGAAAAAATTTTGCTTAAGAATATTTTTTTTTTCATTTCATTTAATTATTATATGTATGTATAGATTAATTGTTTTTTAATTTCGTAAATTAAATTGTAGAATTTTTTTTTTTTTTTTTATATTTGTATTAAGAATTAGGAAATAGTTTTTAATATTTAATTTATGGTTTTAATTGATTATTTATTAATTTAATTTATTATATATATATATATATATATATATTAAATTTATTTCTATATATATTAAATATATAATATATATTAAATTTGTTTCTATTATAAATTATATATTTTAATATAATATTATGTAATATTAAATTATATATTAAATATTATTATATTTATTGTATTATAAATTATATTTATATAATACTATTAAAATTTAATTTTTATATTTATTTTTAATTTTTGAAATTATATAATTTATATAATATTATTATTATATTTATTTTATTAAAGATATAATAATATTTATATAATTTATATATATATATATATATATATATATATATATATATATTTATAATTATTATATAATTTATTATATTAATAAATAATAAATTAAAACTATAAATATTGTCTGTATTACTAAATAATATAATTATTATTAAATAATAATAGATTTATAATTTATTAATTATAATATTTAGAAATTCTCGTTACTTTAACTATAATAAATTTTCATAATAATCGCCAAATATGATTTATCTTTATTGTATAATTTTTATTAACTTTTATATATAAAATTCTTGTCCTATGTGAATCGTACAATTATTTAAAAAAAAAAATATTTAACAATTTTTGAAACTATTTCTTATACTATATATTAATATAGAAATTTAATTCTCCAGTAGCATCCCATTGATATTGCAAAAGTGTATCTATTAGTAATAAAAAAGAAAAAATAATCCCAGAAAATCCAGTCCTAAGTAAACACGATTTAGGTTGTTGAATTCTTCTGTCAAATAATAACTATTAAATCTGTGGAATGATTTATAGCTAGATTAAGAATTTAGATAAATTGTATCTACCTTTTTATAACATCAAGTAACAGTTAATATTATTGTGTTAGATTACCTTAAACTGTTATCTTAGGCTTTTGTAGAAGGGACAGTAGCACTTTAGGAAACTCATCGATTTACCTTCCATGATCGGACAAATGAATATAAAAGAAAAAAATACAAATAAAAGATGTACCTTGTTTACGTTTGGAATTGTTCGTTCTTAGGGAAAATATTAAACGATTGAAAAAATGTAACAATGAATAAGCTTTTACGGTTTAAAAAAAAATATTGGTTATAGAAAAAAGAAGATGGTAGCTTGTTTTTTTTTTTTTTTTTGGTTTCTCGATAATAATAATAATAAGGAAAGGAAAAAAAGAAATAGAAGAAAGGAGGTAGGAAAGAAAGAAAAAAAAAATAGAAAGAAGTAGGAGGAAAAAATACAGACAAGATGTAGTAGTAACTTTTCTCCGCCCTTTTCGGTAGTATCCTTCCTATTTCTGTTAATTTACGACGTTTACTTTTTTACTCGGATAACGCCCTACCTTTTTTCGGACTTTTACTTATAAACCTAAAACAAGTTAAAATCGTAAAACTCGGGCGAAAATGTGAAAGAGACAGAGACAGAGAGAGACAGAGAGAGAGAGAGAGAGAGAGAAAAAGAAATAGAAAAATATATATGAAAATATATATATATATATTTAATTTAACACGTTGCAGCATACTTTTAATTTGACGTTCGTGCTAAGAAACGCAAAGATCGGACGGCTACAGCCGTCATTTTGGACAACGTATTAATAACAATATATAAAATTATATAATTATATAAATAAATAAAAATTATAAATTATAATTTTAATTAATATATTTTAAAATTAAATACTGTATTATAAATAAAAACTATATATATATATATATAGTTATATATATCATCATCAAACTTTCATGTGTACTGATTTTTGTCTCTGAATATCTTTTGAACGCTTAATTTAATCGCCAAAACATAAGACACCATTTTTATAGAGCAGTTAATTTCCTACAAAAAATTTGTATTGTGCACTTTTTAATAGTCATTTATTGTCGAATTATAAAATTCATTAACAAAAATGAAATTTATCTAAAAATCATCAAATTTAAATCTTCAATATCATTCAAATGGTGAGGTTTACGGAAAAAATATAAGATACCTTTTTTGTAGAGCATTAAATTTCCTACAAAATTCGTCTAGAACATTTTTCTGTACAATCAATAAATAATGAGGTATGAATTTTAATCTATTAGACTGAAAAAAAAAATAAAAAACTGCGATGCGGAAGATCTTCCTATTAAAATTAAGAGCTCATATTGAGTGAGAATTGTTTTTATATATATATGAAGAAAATAATAAATATATAATAAATAAAATATTATATTTAATAAATTATAATAAATTATAAAATTATAATTTTTAAATATATTTTAAAATTAAAAGTATTATATTATAAATAAAATATTATATTAAAAAAATTATAATAAATTACAATTATATAATTTAAAAAAACAACATATAAAAAAACAAAAAAAAAGCAATTATTTAAAATTCAAAAATATATCAATCTAATATTAATACAAATATAATTAATATAAACAAATAAAAAAAAAAATACTTTAAAACATATCATCATTTGATATATAATGCTAATATTATAAACTTATTGTTGGGAAGAAAAAGAATGGAAGAAAAAATGTGCCATCGAAGGAAAAGTTATTATCGTTGGAGAATTTGACTTTTGGGAGATTGGAAGGAAAAAAGTAAAAAAAAAAAAAAATAAGTCAAGAAAAGAGTAGAAAAGAAAAGAAAAGAAAAAAAAAGAAAAAGAAAGAAAAGAAAAGAAAAGAAAAGCAGGAAAGGCGTTATCGGTAAAGAGACCCCCGAGAAAAGAAGCAAGATTCTCTCTCTCTCTCTCTCTCTCTCTCCTTCTTTTTCTTTCTTTATCCATTTCTTTATCGTTTTCTCTGTTCAACCCCTAAGCTTGGACCAACAGGAGCGGAGCAAAGGCAGTTGCACACCCCTTTCCCTTCACCCTCGCGATCTCTATTTTCGCAGAAGCTCGGGGGCTGCCGTTTCGGTGTTCACACGGACGCACACAAGGCCACCACTTACTTTTTCAAACGTCCTACCTTTATCCGAGGTTTCCTTATCGGTCGAACGCGTTCTCTACGCCCAGGACCGTGCCCGTCCCGTAACCGGTCAACGAAGAAGAAGAAGAAGAAGAAGAAGAAGAAATTGCCGAGTTTTCTCGCGTCCAAGCGGAAACATAAACCCCAAACTCGCGTATCCTCTTTTCATCTCATTCTTCTTCTTTCTTTTATTCTAGTTTCTTTTTTTTTTTTTTGAGACAAAAATATCTAAAAGTCACAATTTGCAATAACAATTTATTAATTTGTGTTATACATGCGAATATTTTTTTTATCTCTGTCCTTATTATATTTTATTTTATTTGTTTTTTCTTATCTTTGAAAATCAAAATTATCCATGGTTACAATAAGAAAGTATTTTTGTTGTTGTTGTTGTTGTTGTTATTCGTATTAATTTATTTTCATTTGAGTATATTCTTTTATATAATTACATCATTAGATTTGATCAATTCATTCTTTATTCATTTTCTATATGTTTCATTATTTTATTTTTAATCTTTTTATTTTTTATTTTTATTTTGACAAGTTAACAACACAATCATCGCGTTACAATGGAAACACGAAGTTTACATAAAGGATGTTTATTATTTTTATATTCTTACTCGGAATAGATAAATTTTGTTCACATACATTATTAATCTAGATAATGAAATTTATTTATAGATTTTAATTTCCATTTATAAATATATATATATAAATATATATATATATATATATACATATATAATATCAATGTGAAAAATTTTTTTTATTAGTGTTGAAAATCTTTTTATATTATATATCATTAATGATAGACATGACATTGAAAGATGATTTATCATAGTTGATACGTAGACAATAGCGATTTTCCAAATGAAGATGTAAAGCGTGTATAATTATCGTGATATCAGGTTTTAGTATATAACTGTGCATATATATATAGATATATATATATAACTATTGCATATTCTCTTTCTAACTTTGTGTGTGTATTTCTCTATGAACGTGCTCGAACTCTCGACTCTCGAGGCAGAAAATAATAAATCGATACCGACGTCGACGCGTCGCGATATCCGCCGAACTTCGGAAGCACCGCGTAGCCACGTAAATTATGGTTATTCTCTTGACTCGAGCTCTTCCTCTTCTTCGTCGTTACGCCAATGGAATAACCGATCTCGAAGCAAACAAATATCTGCTTGGACATCCCAACCAGTCAATCGATACCTAACAAAATATCTCCTTTTTTTCCCCCCCCTTTTACGTTTCCTCCCCAACTCACCCTCTTACTTTGTAGATAAGAAAAAAAAGAACAAATATTTTGTAGAAAATATTACACGCGTTTAAATAATTTCATATACGGATGGTATTAAAAATATTGTCTAGTAAAAGAAGGAAAAATATTATAGTAAACAAAACACAAATTTTTTCTTTATTTGTAATAATTCAAATAACATTTTAAGACTTTCTTAAATAATGAAATATTATCGAACAAGAATATATGTATATATATAGTAGGATAATAATCGGATATAAATGAAAATCATTGGATCTGTTACTAAAGTAAATATACATTCAATGGGGGAGGAAGAAAAATCGTGCAATTCGCCGGACGATAAATTCCAGCTCGTTTTCGCAGCTCGTTTTCGGTACGGTCAATCAACATCGTGTTCGAATTCGATCGATCGCGTTATTATTATACCTCTCTTCTACATTCATATACATATAGTATACATATATATCTATTACACATAGATAGATAAATCCAATACATTTGAATACATGTAAAATATGTCAATGGATTTCATGTATTAAACAACACCCTGGCTAGAAAATATAAACCGTTTAAAAATCGTTGAACACGGTTAGCATTTATTCCGTATGGCTCTTCTCTTTCGTATAGGTGGAAACGAAAGAAGTAAAATAACAAAAGACTAGAAAAAAAAGGAAGAAAGAAAAATAGAAAGAAAGAAAGAAAGAAAGAAAGAAAGAGAGAGAGAGAGAGAGAGAGAGTTGTAAAACTGAATCGATAGGTGGAGTTTTTCAGGAAGTGCCGCTAGAGGCGCTGGAGGTGGGGAGAGCGATAGGCGGAGTCAAACTGATTTAGAGCCGCCATTTTGTGACAATGGACGAGAGGGGGTATATGCCTATCTGATTGGCTGATCTACGGACTTCTCTCGTCCTGGACAAGCTTCTACAGATTGTTCGGTTGTACTCCGCCGGTACTCCAACCAGGCCAGCCAGCCAGCCAGCACAAACCAGCTAGCCAGCCAGCCAGCCAGCCGGCGACTCGGCAACGCAGCCAACCCCCTCCTACCCTCGTTCACCCTCTCTGACGCTTCCCCCTCCCAACCCCAATTCATTCTCTCTCTTCCTCTCTCTCTCTCACTCTCTATTTCTATACACGTGTCTATCTTTCTCTCGCTTCTCGTGCAACGCCGTTTCCCCTCCATCGCTTTTCCCCCACTCATCCCATTTTATACCTCCTACTCTAACTCTTTCTCTCTCTGTATTTCTGCATATTCGCGAACGCTTCTTCTTGTTCTTGTTCTTCTTCTTCCTTCATCTTCTTTCTCTACTTCCTCTTTCGCGTGCGTGTTAAAGCCACGCGAGTTCTCCGTCATTTATTATTTATTTCTTTCTTTTCTTTTATTATTTTTGTTTTTCATTTATTTATTAGATCATACAAAAATTGTCTATTAAAATCCCTTTCTCCAAGTATAATATATATATATATATATATATATATATATATATATATATATATATTTGTTTATTTAATTATTCAAATTAATAATATGTATATTGACTTATTATTAAATGTAAATAAATTAAGAAAAATTTGGGTTTAGATAATACGAAGAAAAAAAAGGATATAGAACTATATTTCAAATGTATCGCGCGCTTTAGATAAAACCGATAGATAATATTACACATATACCTCTTTATATCTATTTATTTGATGAATTATTTTATCGATCATTATCTTTCTCTCTCTCTCTCTCTCTCTCTCTTGTTTTTTTTTTTGTTTTAAATCCTCTCTCTCTCTCTCTTTCTTTCTTATTCACATTGTTATTGGAGATGGTGAAATCGGTCGAGTTTTTTATCGGAGGGTGGGAACGATATATCTCGATCAAGGGAGCAGTATCTCATCTAGATAGGAAGGAGCCCGTGGCGATGGTAGCCACATCGAGATCGGCTTACTCGCGCTTGAAAACGAATAACAGACGAAGACAGATCCAAAGAGAGAGAAAGAGAGAATCCTGTGATGCGTACACCAGTTTTTCTCTTTCTCTCTCTCTCTCACTCTCTTTCTGTTTCTATCTTTCTATCTCTCTCTTTTGTATCTTCGACGTGATCTTTCGCGCGTGGCACGCGCCACGCTTTCCCCGATTTGATCTAAATTCGGGCACCGATCCTACCAAGCCACTACTACTATCACTAAACTAGTTCTACTATATATATATGATACGTGTGTGTGTGTGAAAGGAAGAAAGAAAGAAATAGGGTTTCTCTTTTCTGTATTCGTAAGCTTTAGGTATTTATTTACCATACGCGCATGCGCAACTTACATTAGGTTTTTCTCCTCTCTCTCTCTCTCTCGTTTCGTTTTGTTTCCCCTCTCCCCCACCCCTCCACTCTTTTCCAATTCCTTTCCTTTCCTTTCCTTTCCTTTCCTTTCCTTTCCTTTCCTCTTTTCTTCTCGTTTCCGTCTTGTCTTTTCTCCTTTCATCAAAGAGATCTCACTCGACACCTTCCTCTCTCATGATTAATCTTCTTATCGAGATGGAATTTGTGTTTTTCTTAGGTATGCACTATCTCTTTGGATAAGATGATCGTCCGACATCTTGATATCCTCTTGAAAATGTGATAACACTTAATTAGAATTTGCAAAGATTTTAGATAATATTTTTATTTTATTATTCATGTTTTTAGATAAGTATCTTTCATCAAATTAATTTCAATCCTTTTAACGATCGAATTCTTGTTTCTATCTATGAATACAAGAATGTCATTTGTAACATTGTTATTGAAAGTTGTAACGTAATCGATACATTTTCTTATGTCATAAATTCAATAAAACATTACAGAGAGTGTATATAATTTAAAATTATTATTTGTTTTAATCCCAGTTAACAAAAAACAAAAAAAAATTAGAAAATTTAATAACATACAACCGAAAAAAGAAAGGAAACATATCCCGGTGCATTCGTAGCATCTTGAAAAGTCTACCAAAGTATGCGATTAATCTGCATAAACGAGCATTCCCCGATGTTGGAAAAGTAAAGTAGGAAAACACACACACACATACGGTTGAATCTAATATGCAAATAAAAGGTAAAACTATGAGAGAGTTAGAGTGTACTCTCTCTCTGTTACTTTAATAAATACATACCTCGTTAACGTATGCGTGTACGTTGAAGTTAAATAGTATAAGTATATATACCTAGCAGCTAGAGCGACGGAGAAATAGAGGTGGTGGGGGTGTTGAGATTGTCAGTGGTGGGAGAGAAAGAAAAGAAAGAGAGTGGGAGTGAGAGAAGTGTAGAGAAGTGAGCGGAGATGAGTCAACGCCCGCGGTAGGTTGGACCGTTCGTTGGATTCGTAGGCGGGCCGTTGGGAACCGAGTATTTACGAAGTTGATCGAAGTTGATCGAAGCCTAGTGAACGTGGGGGCCACGAAGGCCCGTGTTTTCGTGCGCCTTAGTTCCGCGCCGGGTGCCACATAAGACGCATCGAGGGTCAGTGTTTAACGCGCGCGCGCGCGTTTCTCTTTTAACAATAACACTATTATATATTTCTCACTAACTTATAAACGAGTACGTGTATTACTTCTAACCCCCCTTCCACTAAACAACAATATAACGTGATTAAAAGTTTTAATAATTAATGAATAATAATAATATTCAAAGTGTTAACGACGACAACGAACGTAATACGGTTGACTACTAGTTATACAAATTCGACTATCGTATTTTCTATTAATAACAATTGTTATACGTGGAAGAAGAAACCGCTAAAGAGAAAGAGAGAGAGAGAGTGAGAGAGTAAGAAAGAAAGAAGGAACGAAAGAACGTGAAAACACAAAAGAAGACCAAAAAAAACAACGAAAACGAGATTCAGTGCAAAAGGATCTTCGTTGAACAATCGAAGCCGATTGAATGAAAAGAAAAAGGACAGATAGTTTAGTTAACGTAATAACTAAGAAAAAAATAAAGAAAGAGATAGAGTGAGTGAGTGTGAGAGAGAGAGAGAGAGAGAGAGAAAGAAGAGAGTGGGCGAGGGGGGTGACTAGTTTATAAAATTGAAGGAAGGACAGAAAGGAGAGAAAGAAAAGAATTCTATTACGAAACGTACATTGGGAAGAACGCCGCGTCACGATGTGTTGCTGTGTGTGTGTACGGTGTAAAGTGTTGGTGGTAAAATAGTGATAACTGAGATTTTTTTTATATATATATACATATATATAAAGATCTTTAAAAAGCTTCCTCGAAACTATATTATTGACAAAAAGAAAAAGAAAGGGAAACAAAGAAAACTACTACGCGCAAGTTTTACACAAGTTGGTACGAATTGGCAGCTTTTTAAAGAAGCTTGCCGGTTCGTTTCCGGCATTCTGCAGTTTTGTCTCTTTTTGACTGCAATCTTTGATATCGGGCTTGTTGTTGTTTCTATCATCTGCCCCGGGATCCACGCTTTCTGATAAGGTAGGTGAAATGAATTTTTTTTCATTGGTATATATATATATGTATATATATCTTTTGAAAACGTTAGGAGATTTCCGCGCGGGATATTTGTCAGCAATAATATTGAGGGGAATTATCAAATTTTTATATCGTAATCTATACTAATAGATAAAAAATATTATATATCGTATTATTTATCTTTAGCCCCCTTCTCTCTCTCTCTCTCTCTGTCTCTCTCCTTTGTCTTACTTTCATCACGAAAACAATTGCCGAAAAATGATTTATCTTTAAAATCAATCGCTTGTTGGTTCCAATTCTTATCGTGTTCTTCTTTTTTTTTTTTGTTCTTCTTTTTCATAAACTAGTTTGATATCATCGGTTATTGTCGATCAGTGCTTAGTGGTGGTTGTTGCCTTGTTGGATATATCTCTAAAAAAGATTGATTTTTGGTGTAGAGATCTAATATCTCTCTGTTTTTTTTGTGTCCACGGAAGAGAGATCGATTCTTTTATATTATTATATATATTATTACGCGGGAGGAGTACGTACGTATTATTTACAATTTTGTTGATTTTAATATGAAATTTTTGATTAGAATAATATCGATTGTGTTTAGATTATTACGAATATAATCGTCAATTATAATCGTATTTATTTTGAGTAGGTAATTTCATTCAAATGTGTTCGTTTAACGATAGTAATAGAAAATATTTTCATTCAACCATT
Organism: Polistes dominula; assembly: GCF_049000335.1. Lineage (NCBI taxonomy): Eukaryota > Metazoa > Arthropoda > Insecta > Hymenoptera > Vespidae > Polistes > Polistes dominula. The sequence goes on from NW_028300963.1 coordinate 4,178,564, forward strand.
GAGAATGAAATCAGTTAACACAAGTGATGATGATGATGATGATTGTGGTGATGATCATTCAGTGCCAGGGACTCGTATCTTTATCATTCAAGATTTTTTCTTTGTTCTAATTAATTAATTCAATAATTAATTATTCTTATTAATTATTAATTATTTTTTTATTTTTTTATTTTAGTTATTCAGTGCATTTGTAAATTAATTGTTGGTGATATAGATCATTTTTATGATCTATATCTTAATAATGATGATGATGATGATGATCATCATCATCATCGTGTTACCAGGATACATACTTTTGAAGTTTATTTGATCTTGTAGGATATATTAGCACGCGACGGATGCAAAGTAACTAAATATAGACTCGTCAAAGACGTAATCTAGGTTGCTTGAAAATTCTTTAGAAATGAGAAGAGAACACGAAAGAGAAAGAGAGAGAGAGAAAGAGAGAGGGAGTGAGTGAACGTAGGTTTCCGACGGGGTCGTTTGAATCGTTTGAAAAGCTCTACGCGAATTAAATTAATTTATGCGAGTTGGCTATGAGCCTTCTTTTCAAATCTACCAACGTTACCGACGTTTCTCTTTATGATCATTTCAACAAAAATTCGTTAATGTTTTTAACATTTTGATTATACACATAGAAAAAGGGTTTTTAATTATTGAATAAAATGAGAAACGATTTTTCTTACATCGATATAGAAAATAAATAAATAAATAAATTATTGTTAACGAAATAATTTGATGTGACGATAAATGATTTATTATCGAAAGATAGAAAAAAGTAAATAGCACTATTTCTGTGAACTGCGTTTTACATATATATATATATATAATATTAATACTATAATATAGATATAAAATCTATAAATAATAATTTATATTATATATTTTAATATTATATATATATTATTATTTATAGATTAAATATTATAAAATAAATATATATATATATATATATATATATATATATATATATAATATACATATTTAATGGAAACTGGTAAACTAATATATTAATATTAAGTTATAAACATTACAAAAATAAATTTATCGTTAAGTTTAGGACAGTAGCAGAGTGTAACAATTCAATGACAAATTTGTTCCAATTTTCAATTTAAATCTATTTTTCTATTTTTTTTTTCTATTTTCAATGCAACCCTCCTCTAGTATTTTCCTTCTTTTTTTTTTTTGGTGTTCGAATAATAGAAAGAAAAATTGTTGAAATTTCTTTTTGTGAATGGGTGTTGATTGATTTAAAAAGAGTAGCAATAGGTTGGTGGTGTTGTTGTTGTTGGTTGTGTTGTTGCTGATTGGTTTTTGTTGAAAGGAAGGATGTGAATCGAGGTAAAGAAAAGAGAGAGTTAGTCCTTCGGGGAAAAAAAAGAAAGAAAGAAAGAAAGAAAGAAAGGAAAAAAAAAACGCAATCGTTAAGGCGTAAAAGCGAAGAACGGGGATTTACTTTGACGGGAGAAACGAAAGTCGAGTACGCTCGAGTGGCCAACTCCTCCAAGCTCCGTCGGGTAAAAGAGGAATTTGAGGTTGCAGAACAGGTAGCTCTTCTCTATAAGTAAATCTAAAGTAAAATTCTATCTAGTTAGACAGTCTTCAAATTTTATCTTTCTCCTTTTACTTTTGTTCAAGAAAGAATAATCATCTTTTCATTTATGTAATTGTCGTAAAGAATAAATTCTTATGAAATTTTGGTTTGTATGGGAAGAGGAAGTAAGAATGGAATGAAGGAAGGAAGGAAAGAAGTAAGGGTGAATTGAAGGGGAATTGTAGTAGTAGGAAGTGAAAGGAAGGAAGTAAATAAACAAAGTAAATAAAAGATGAAAGAAAATTCTATTTATCTGTATATTATTACGTACGTGAGTCTATGTGTTTACATTTTCAAAGTAGTTCAACAAATATACAAAGAACGAGATTTCTTCAAAGGAGACAAAAGAAAAGTATTGTTGTTAAGGAATAAGAAAATTCGATTGTATGTTGTTATGTGTGAAAATATTCCCCCACCCTTTTTCCTTACTTTGCCTTCTTTCTTTCTTTTTTTTTTTTGTTAATATTTTTATTTTGTTTATCTTTCTTCTTTGATGTATATTTTATCCTTTCGTTCACCCTTCTTTTCGGAATTCGAAAAAAATGTGAAAATACGTAAGTAGAATAAGTTATTGGGTTCCGTTTTTATGGTAGGTTTATTTTTTATATTTTCACGATCGAAAAAGATATTCGTGACTAAAAAAACAAAACAACAAAGAAAGAGGTGTACGCGAATATTATTATTATTATTATTATTATTATGATTATTATTCCATATATTTCTTCTTCAATGTATAGTAATTGGCAATTTGCAAGTATAATAAACCCCAGTAAGAGGAGGTTTCTGTTTTCGTTTATTAGCCGCGAATTACCCTCGTTTATTAGCAAGACGATGTTGCATTTTAAAATATCTTTCTCTTTCTCTCTTTTTTTTTTTTTTTTTTTTTGTTAGTCGTTGTTGTTGTTGTTCATTTACGTAGATTTCGAGTTAACGCAAATTATGAATTTGAAGTATTCAAAGTTGCTTTATTAAAGTAATATTCAGTAAACGTACAATTTGCAAGTATGTCATTGATATCTTGTACACACTTGACTAGATTTACGTTTATTTTCTTTCTTTTTTTTTTTTTTTTTTGAAAAAGGATTAGAAATATGATCGATGGATTATTTGATGTTAGAAACGTTTGTTTGTTTGTTTTAATGATTTAAAACTAGATCATATGAGAGTCTTATATATTAGCAATGTAAACGTACTATAAATCATAATTTTCAAGTTCGTGAACTTAAAGTGGAAAGACAAAAATGTTTATTACAATTTGCATGTTTGATAAATGATTTGATCATTTTTAATATTTTATTTACTTTATAGAAGTGTAAATATAATATATTTAACGAATATTTTCGTTATATTATTTATAATAATAAAAATTTACAAAACGTCACATAAATACCAGGAATAATAGCATATGTTACAAGTAAAATATGAATTGGAATTGTGAAAATTGAATTATTTTTATCAAATATATAAAATTAAATAAATTTTAATTAATTTTATATTAATATAATATGATAAATTAATATAAAATTCTTATAATAATATTGTTTGTAACATTGAAAATAATATTACGTTTTTTCATCCTATATTATTACATCGATGCAACAACAACTTTCTACATGTAGATAAAAAAAAAAATTATCGTAATGATTACAAGTTTAGGCTTTTACCTGGAATTATCCTTATCAGATAAGGATATTTGATAATAACCATAATAATAAATCAAAGAACCTGTATATTTTAATTTTATTTGTTTTAACGTTAAAATTATTCAACGAATAAATTTGTGCTCTCATTTATTACAATTGTTTTTTTTTTAATTTTCTTTTTTATTACAAATAAATAACAAATTAACTCAATTTCTTATTATTAACATTTTTTAAATAATATTTTTAATATATTTTAATATATTATAAATATTACATTTATTTATACTAATTATTATAGAATAATAATTTTTTATTTCAAATATAATATACAAGTAAATTTGTGTTCTCATTTATTACAATTGTTTTTTTTATTACAAATAACAAATAACAAATTAACTCAATTATTTATTATAAATATTATTTATATAATATATTATAAATATTATATTTATTTGTATTAATTATCATTGAATAATTGAATAATAATTTTTCATTTAATTTCAAAATAAATATATACGTCATATAAAATATAATAAAATAGTATATATAAAATACGTAATAAATTACAATTTGTTAAATAATATTAATATGACACAGCGATATGTGGTTTTTGTATCCTATTAAAATGCAATTTGTGATCTTCAAATAATCGTAATGGCTAACTTTCGTGTGTTGTGTGTTATGTTGTGTCGTCAACATGAACGGTATATTCCTCAAGAAGATATCGGCTTTCGTTGTTATAAGGTAAAGCAAGAAGAAGGAGAGTAAAAGAGATCGAAACGATAGAGGGATTCGATAGGGGGTCCGATATATGGGACCCCATTGCTCGACCGACGGCTAAGATTGTACGCGAGTTTCGAACACACATCTTTTTTATTACGAGATCCTCAACTTTTTTTTTATTTATTTATTTATTTCCATTCCCATCGTTTTTCGATATATTTTTTTTCTTAAAGGACACACATTCCCATAGAAAAATAAAAAAATAATGATAATGGTAGTTATGGTTGTATTGACATAAAAAAATAATTAAAGTAAACTGTAAATATTGTTCTTGAATTTCAATACATTTTATGAGTGTATTTTTAGGTTCGTAAGTATTTTTTTGTTTTATGGGAAACTTGGGTGAATTGTTTTGGGGGCTTGGAAATATCGTAATGGTGTGATTGTATTAATTTTGGTATTATTTGAAAAGATTAGTATATAGTTAGGGGAATATGTTGTTGTTTATTGTAAGGTGTTAATGATGTTATTTGACACATTGTATAATTGAAAAGTGAATTGAATCGAATGAATTTGGTTTCTTTTGTTGGAATTGACAGGAATACTTTTCTTGAATGCATCAATTTTTTTTTATTCTTCGAATGAATTGACTTTAGAATTTTCTATGGTTTATACAACAGATGTTTAATACTTGTTCTATGTCACAGCATGCTGACAAATTTCTTTGGCCATTTTAATAAAATAGTTTTTGCTAACATAGTCACATAAATCTTTTCTAATTCCCAAGAGTTGAGTGACATTGAAAATTTTCCATATAATTAAGATGTTTATCCTTTTGTTGATTTTGTGAAATGTTGATGTATATATTAGAATGATTCGCTAAGAATAAGATTTGAGAGATTGAAATGATAATTCGACAAATTTTCTATGGTTTATAATAATAAACCATATATAATAGTGAACTATTGTATGTAATAATATGAAATTAAATTCAAATGATTGAGGATGATTGGAAATTCACGAATGCGTATAAATTTTTACGGGGTATAATATATTATTATAAAAAATAAAATAATATTTTTTATAATGTTATTATATTATTTATTACATTATATTATATTATATTATATTGATTTATATTAAAATATATTTATATTATTTTTTCATTATTTTATTTTTTAATATATTAATATATTTATAATATTATATTTCTTATATTAATATAATATTTTTATAATATTATAGTTAAAAATATTATTTTATTTTTTATAATGTATTATAAAAATATTTAATTTAATTATAATAATTTTATAATATATAGTATAACTTTAATTAAAATAATTGGATTATTAGAAATTTACGAATGTGTATAAATTTTTAAAATAATTATAAAAATATAATTGTATGTTTATTTTAATCCATAACTTTAACTAAAATAATTGAACAATTAGAAATTCACGAATGCTTATAAATTATTTGTTCGCGTTATAATAAATTATTAAAAATATAATTTGATTTTTTTTTTTTTTTAATCATAACGCAAGGCACGTGGTTTGCACCTGCCGAAAACGTTGACCGTTTTTTTCTCTTCTTTTTTTTCTTTTTTTTTCATATTTCGTAGCTTTCAAGGAAGACGAGATTAACGAATTTTGATAAGATTAGAAGAAGTCGATACGTGATCGAATTGATGGTTACGATGGAACTTTCTGAAGATTATTTATTGTTAGGTAGATTCTTCGATTTTGGGACGAAACGTGTATATATATGTGTGTGTGTGTGTGTATTTTCAGATTGATAAGACCAAATAAATACACAAACATATACATATAAACACATATATATTGAGACACACACAAACAAACATATATACCTGTACTCGTATATCTGTTAAATCTAATTTTATTTTATCCATTTTCAAATAAATTCAAACTAAAGTAATCACATTGGTGTTAATGGAAATACCCTAAATTTTATTTAAATTAATCATTAACGTAAAATAATTAATTATTAATGAGAATGTTAGTTTGATTGATTAAATTTATTTAATCGCCCACATCTTGGCGTGTTGCATAAATTCAGTTGAATTCTTTTACATTTTTGATTTTTGTTTTGTTTTGTTTTGTTTTTTATGATTAAAGAATTATTCTCTCTCGTTTCATCTATATTTATATCTATTCATCTGTTTATCTATTTAGCTTTCTAATTTGCGAATTAATAATATCGTAATCTGGTAATCTTTCGTATTCGGTCAAAGTCTTTCAGTGATAGTTCAATGTTTGTTATCTTTTAGATAATTTTTTTCTTATCTTCTTTTTCTTCTTCATTTTTTGGGATTTTTTTTTCTTCTTCTTCAGGTTGGTGTACGACGTATAAAAATCTGTATTTTATATCAATCAGTTTACATTTATTTTTATTATTAAATACATATATATATCATTGCTACTTTTATTTATATTCAGTTTCATTCGATTTGATTCGATTTGATTCGAGATTTGATTTGATATTTGATTTTTATTTAGAGCCAATTATAGTTCAGTGTGTAAATTGAAATGAGATTGATCGTAAATATTTAAATGATTATCTTTTTCTTTTATAATCGTTATCAAAGAAGAAGAAGAAGTTGTGTCCGAAGTGCGAACAAAAAATTCAAGTGAGAGAGAGAGAGAGAGAGAGAGAGAGAGAAAGAGAGAGAGAGAGAGAGAAGCGCATAGATATGTGTATTAAAAATAATAAAAATATATATATTGTTCGAGAAGTTTATCCGATTCCGATTGGCGGAATAATCGTAAAGATTATCACATTTGATAAATATAAAACACCACCACCGATCGGGGATCCGTCGAAATTGTTAAGTGGGGAAACATGATTGATCGATGCTACCAATGAATTATCGGGATCTAAATTTGTTCTCAAATCTATTTTTTCAATCGCATTTAAAAAAAAAAAAAAAAAAAAAAAAAATGATGCAACAAATAAAACATATTTTTCTTTTTATTTTTTTTTTTTTAAATAATAATCTTTGCAAAAATATTCGAAAGTAGAAAGAATAAAATTATGTAAATTAATATCATTGATAAATTGATCAATTGATCGATTAAAATTGTATCTTTCGTTTTGATAAAAATGTTTGTTTAATAATTTGATTTATTTGTAAAAAAAAAAATAAATAAATAAAAAATAAAATAGAAAAGAAGAAATACACAAAATTCTTTCTTTTTTCTTTTTTTTTTTTTTTTTCTTAAACAATCAAACAATCATATCGTATCGTATACAAGTGATAGAATTTATTTCCTACATTTAATATTATATATATATATATATATATATATATATATATATATATATATATATATATATATATGTATGTATATGTATATGTATATATAGATTTATATTTTATCTTTCGTTTATTGAATGTAAATATACTCGTAGTATATTTGATAGATGATCGTAACACGATATAACTGGATCGTCGTGTTTAATTGACCGTCGGATTAAATAATTTTATATGTAAATAAGATGAATAATAATAATAATAATAAAAAAAAAGCTATTAGCTAGATAAGAAGAAATACTACGAGTAGTATTACTAGAGGTATTATATATGTATATTATTATAATACATTTGAAATAATCGCAAATTGGTGATACGCGTTTGAAATCTCTGACGAATGAAATGAACTAAAATAAAATAAAATAAAATAAAATAAAATAAAATAAAATAAAATAAAATAAAATAAAAAGGAGAATAAAAAAAAAAACTAGGTTCGTTCAAAAATCAATCGTCGGATATATAAAACATGGTTCTGTACATTCCGGCAACGGTAATCTTATCCAAGGAGAAGTGTCCCTTGGCTCATTATCTTATCAGCTATATCGTTTTCGAGTATTTTATTTGCTCTCTTTTACTCTTTTTTTTTTATTTTATTTTTTTTTTTTTTTTTTTTTTTTTTATTGGTGAGAGGACAATTTTCGTGGACTCCAGTTTTGCTAACGATAAGGAAAAAAAAAAAAAAAGAAAGAAAGAAAGAAAGTAAAATAATTAAAAATAAAGAAAGAAAAAGTATGATATGTACCAAGAGGGTGGAAGGGTGGGGGAATTAATTTCATTGATTTTATCTATGATGGAGTATTTCACTTTCTTTACTTTTTTTCTTTATTTTTGTGGAATAAAATATTTATAATATATATCATATATTTTTATATTATATTATATAATTAATTAATTAAAGTTATATAGTAATAATTAATTTATTATATAATTATAATAGTGTTATATTATTTATTATCGAGTTATAATCGTATTATATTATTATTTGACGTTATTATTTTTATTTAAATATTTTTTTATGTAGTTTTTTTTATATATATTTTTTTATAGTACTATCTACCACTAGTAGTTTTATAAAATATAAATTTGTATTATTGTTAAATTTAATTTTTATAATTATTATATATTAATATAGATGTATGTGTATATAAGAAATTTTTTATTTTAATTGTATTTTAATATATTTCAGCTATGCTTGAAATATATTTTTATTTTTGTTTTATAATTTTTTTTATTTTTAAATATTTATAATTTTGAAATTAACACTAATAAATTGCAATTATATTAATATATATATTATAAGATTAGTATAGTCTTAAAGAAAATCGTTGTTAAGAATTGGTTCGATATTTTTAAAGGGGACGGGGGTGGTGAGCGTTTCGAAATAGCACAATCTTTTCTTTTCTTCTTCTTCTCTGTCTTTTTTCTTTCTCTCTCTTACTTTTTCCCTGGTTTGATTACGTCATCGATGACCTTGATCGGCCACGAGCTTATTGATAAATCGTTTTGTGCCACTTTATCGTCGAGTACCTCAGTGTGTTCTTATTAAAGCACTGATCAGGTGGTAATTAACGAAAGATCTTCCATTTTTTTTTTCCTTTATCAAAATCTCTAACTCTCGTCGTTGTTCCTATAATATTATTTTCAAGATTTTCCTATCTTACTTTTGGTGGTAAGTTTCTTATTACAATATTCTAATCTTTATAGAAAATATATATTCAACAATTTGAATTATCAATTTGTAATAGAATAAATTTGGTTGCGTAATTTTTTTTATTTTTATCGAAACGTGTTTCAATTGTATTAATGATTAAATGATTTAAAAAAAAGATCTTTTTAATAAAATAATAATAATAATAATAATAAAAAAAGAATAAATAATATATACTAAATTTATTTAATTATATATATATATATATAAATTATATAATTATAATATTAAAATTATATGTTAGTATAATATTATTTTATAATTATATTTTATTTATATATAATAAATAATATTATATATTATATATTTATATATAATAAATAAATTTTTATTATTATTATTAAATATATTATAATATATTTAATTTATAATATATATATATATAATACTATATTTTTAATATTATTTTTATTATATTTTAAATAACTATAATAATATAAAATATTATATTTTATATATTAATATTTTATATATATATTACAATGCAAAATATTATAATATATATTATATATAATTATAATACATATATAATATAGTATTTTAATTATATTTATTCATTTAAAATATATTATATATATAATAAAAATAATATATAAATAATATATAAATAATAATAATAATAATAATGTAAGTATTGCGTTTAGATTTAAACTGTGCGTAATTATGGTGGCTGATTGACGTTTCTTACTGACAATGTAATCGTATAGTTTTATCTATGGTTTGCCATAAGACTACTATGACTATAACTATGACGACAACGACGACGCGTTGGAGGTCCATAAAGACTATGACAAATTATTTCTACTAGGCTATAAAGGGGGATTATAAATCTTATTTGTTCGCGTATCTCTTTAAACGACTATCGATATTCTCACGTATCGAGTTACATGTAATTTACGATACACGTTTCTTTTCTCTTTCTAACCGTCGTAGAATAGGAAGAAGAAGAAGAAAGATGCAAATAGAAAAAAAGCTATGTGTACATGATACTACTTCAAATTAACTATACCTATACTATAATAATTTAAACTCGTTGTAGAAGAAATTGAAAAAAAAATGTGGAAACAAGTTTGTGAAAGTTTATTGCAAGAAATAATAAAATTGTTCTTTTTTATTTTTATTTATTTTTATTTTAAATACTCGTATGTTATTTGTTCGTACATACAATTGGAACAAATGTGAACGTTTAAACAAAGATAACAAAAAATATTTTTCAAATGATGATCAATGATGTTTAATTGATTGAAAATTATTCAATAGAATTCATCCCCCTTTTTCTGAAGTGTCAATTTTTCGATGTGTCAAAAAAAAAAAAAAAAACATATGCATGTAAAAATATCTGTATATTTAAAGTTTAGATTTGTATTAAACAAAACAAGAAAAAAAAGAAGAATTGTTAGCAAAGATTTTCATAATATTCAAATAATTTATATTATTAGTTATATACCAATAGAAAAATATTTTCTATTAAATACTCAAATTTCAATACACTCAAATATTTTATATTAAATACCCAAATTTCAATACTCAAATATTTTATATTACATACTCAAATTACAATACTCGAATTCCAATACTCAAATATTTTATATTAAATATTCAAATTTTTTATATTAAATACTTAAATTCCAATATTCAAATATTTTATATTAAATATTCAATTATTTTATATTAAATACTCAAATTCCAATACTCAAATATTCTATATTAAATACTTCAATACAATATTTCTAACTTTGTTTATCACATTTATATTTTTTATTATTCACCAACTTTTTTTTTCGTATTTTACTGTATTTATTTCTTTGTATTTTTTCATATATATATATATATTTTTTTTTTATTTACCAATGGGTTTTTATCCCGTCAACAAAATAAAAAAAAGTAAGACAAAGACGTTGAAAAATTATTCAAACAATTGGACATTAAATTCTTCGAAAAAATTACATTAAAAATTTAATGAGACAAACCATAAAATAGAATCAAACATCATGATTTACACAAACACCAAATCCCTCATACACAACTTAATGAAATTTTTGTTTGTTTCAGCGTGCGCCGAGGCAGAGAAGCATCGAATAGAAAAAGAAAAAAAAAAAAAAGAAGAAGAAGAAAAACCTCCTCCACATAACACCAACCAAATACACCCCTTTTTCTATTAAGATTGATCAAATCAAATGAATTTCTATCTACAGGGGATGAAATAAAGGATTAATATAAATCCCTCGAAGTATAATATAATATAGAACAAAATTGAGATAAAAAGAAGAGGAAGAGAGAAAAAAGACGATGATGACGTGTTGTCATTGGGACTTATCCTAATTCCAAATTTTCTACTATCTTCTATTTTAATTATTACCAACACATATTTATTTATTATTTTATTACTTTTATTTTTTTTACACATATACATCCTAAATAAATCTCTCCTTCTCTCTCTCACTCACTCTCTCACACTCTCTCTCTCTTTTCTCTTATTTTGCAAATATTTCTTCCTGTTTTTAATTTTTGATTTGATATTTTTTGTTTTTGTTTTATCATTGAACATTCGTACAAAACGTAAAGAACAAGTGTGTTGATTATTTAAAAAAAAAGAAATTGAGGGTTTCTTAAAAATTCAAAGAAAGAAAGTGGAGGAGGGTAGTGTGGTGGTGTTGGTGATGGTGGAATTTGAATAAAAACGAAAAGTTTTGAGAAGATTGAAAAATAAATATTGTAGAAGAAGAAGAAGAAGAAGAAGAAGAAGAAAAAGAAGTAGTAGTATAATAAGAGTTATTAGAATATAAAGAAAAAAAAAAAAAAAAAAAAAAAAAACTAAAAGACAAGTTTCATGATGGATATGAGCAGCGAGTCTAGTGCAGCAAGATGGTACGAACCACCCCGAACGTCCCTGGAGCCGCCCTCGGCGGCAGCCGCTGGGGTGGCCGGAGTCGTTGGCAATCCCACCGACTACAGGGGTTACTACCCCCATGCCGGACCTACCCCCCACCACCCTGCCGCCGCGGCGGCGGCGCACTACGCCCACAGTGAGTACGACCATCTTCTTTTATTTTCTTTTTTGTTTCATTCGACTTTTCTTTATTTTATTTTTTATTTTTTATTTTGTTAAGGGTTGTTGTTGCGTTAAAGTTTTAATTTATAATAACCTAAATTTATATTATATTAATTATATAAATTTATATTATATATATATAATATATAATAACCTAAATTTTAGGTTATTGTTTTTGATTATTTATAAATTGGTGGGATTTAGTTTTTTGCAATAATGGACTTTTATAGTTTCTAATGTTAATTATTATTATTATTTATAATAATAATAATGTTTGTAAATATTTTTAGGGTTTTTTCTTTTTTATTTTTTATGTATATTTTCATTTATTCATTTATTTGTGTATTTTTATTATGGGAATTGGTTAATTAATTTTTAAGTATATTTTTAATATATAAAATATCAATACCATATAATAAAATACCATAAAATGTTTAATTTGCATCTATTTAATTTTTTTATTTTATTCTATTGAATTAATAGATGTTATAAATATAGAAAATAATTTGAAGATAATTTTATTATTTTACTTTGGTAAATAGAATCAAAATTATTATCAAAATTTGTACAAAATTTTGGTAATAATTTCATATTCCAATATGAACTTTATTTTTATTTAGGGTTGCTTTAAAAACAGAAATTTAAAATTATTTTTATTAATATTTATAAATATCATGAATTTTTTCTTTTTTATTATATATATATATATATATATATATATATATATATATATATATATGTTTATTTATTTAATTGTATATTTTTATCATAGGAGTTTTAGTATTTCTTTAATAAATATCACTGATTTAGTTTTTGTATATATTTTTATTAATTTATTTTTATCATAGAAACTGTTAATTAATTTAAATATTTTTTTAAATATACAAATATCATTTTGTGATTTTTTTTTTTGTTTTTAATTTTATTTTGTTGAATTAGTTTAGATATAAAATATAGAAAATAATTTCGAGATATTTGATCATCGTACATTGGTAAATTCAATCAAAATCATTGTTTTAATTTGTATACAATTTTCATTAGAATTATATTCAATATATATATATATATATATATATAGATTTTATTTTGATTTTAAAAGATACATTAAACGAGTGTCAAACATGTAATAATTCAGAAATCTATTGAACAATTATTGTAATATATTTGTTGAAGAACTACGTTCTTGAATAACTCCTGATGTATTATTCATATAATGTCATAATTATACATTGTGTATCCAAGTGGATATTGCTGATAGTTCACTGGGAATTGACAACGTTATTTTCATAGTGATTTCTTTTCTCGTATGTTTAAGATAGCTCGCGTGTGTAACAAGAGTTTATATCTTTATTATAGTTAAGTTTTCATCTTACTGGTTAATAAGAAAAGAAGAAAAAAAAAAAAAAGAAAAAAGAAATAAGAAATCTTTTGATTAGGTGTCTAAGTAATAAGTTAATACATACAACAACCTATTTGTTATGTTGTTGAGAAAATTGTTATAGCTATTAAAAAACCTTTTTTTTTTTATTTTCACACGAATACTAATAATAAAATAATAATAACAATCATAATAGTAATAGAGAGTATTTTTTTCATTCATATTAAAATTTATTCACATATCTAACAATTAGTATTGTATTTATTATTGAACAAATATACTTTTTATATATTTGTTCTATTTAATATATAGTTTTTTTTTTTGGTTCATATATATTGAAATATTTTGTGATATTTTTATATTTAAAAAAAAAACAAAAAAAACAAATATTAAAAATATATTTTTATAATTTTCTTTTTTTGTTCATATATATTGAAATATACTTTGTGATATTTTTATACTTAAAAAAAAAACAAATGTTTTTTTTTTTTTAAACATTTTTAAATATAATAAAACATTTTTTGTTTTATTATTGAAAAAAATAAAATAAAACCAAATAAAAGTAAATTGTTTCATTACTAATTACGGGCGTAACGAACTATCTAACAGTGTACAAAAAAAAAAAAATATGATAAAATAAAAAGCATCGTGTTAAAAAAAAAAAAAGAAAAAAAAAATGATGAAGGAATAGAATGTGAGTTGATACGCGAACGAGAACCTAGCTTTTTTTACTGGGGCTTGTGTATACTCTAGTAGTTGGTTGGTGGTTGGGTAAGTGGGTGGTTGGTTGTTTCAACCCCTAAGGGGTTGGGAATAGAAAAAAAGTCTCGGTTCAACGACCAGCTGCAACGAAACGGTGCCGGTGTCGCGTCCCCTTCTCGTACTCGCTAATTAAGATATTAATGTTTCATCTAGAACATGAGATAAAAAGAGAGACAAAGAATGAGATAGATAGAAAAAGAGAGAGAGAGAGAGAGAGAAAGAGATAGAAATAGAGAGAGAAAGAGAGAGAGAGAGAAAGACTCTTCTCAGCTTTTAGTTCATTTGTTAATTACGTGTTATCAAAACACCTGGAATATTTACTCTTATCATCCATTTTCTTTTTCATTTTTTTTCTTTTTTTTTTTACTCTTTTTTACTCTTTTTAATACTTTGAATAAATTTGACAAATAAAAAATTGTTCATTTTATTTATAATATGAAAAGTGGGGGACATCGAATGAATTATTTGTTGTGTTACTAAAATTAAACATAAATTGAATATTTCATGTATTTTATATTTAACTAAAAAACATATATTCATATGTAATTTATTTTTATAATATATTTAAATATATTTAAATTATTATATATTATAATATATTTAATTTTCATATTAAATATATTATTTAATTTTTGTTATCTAATTTTATTATATTAATATTTAAATTTTTAATATTATATAATATATTTAATATTTTTATATTAGATTTATTATTTAATTTTATTATATTAATATTTAAATTATTATATTTTATAATATATTTTAAATTTATTTAAAAAATATATATATAATTAATAAATATAATAATTAATAAATATATAAATTCGGATTTCAAAAGGGGGTTAAAAATAATTCAAATGAAGTACGAATCAGAATTTTGTGTTTTTTTTCCGAATCTAAGAAAAGATGACGAAGTAGAAGAAGAAGAAGAAGAAGAAAACGAAGAATAAGAAGAGGAATTTGTCGGACAAAATAAAAAAGGATAGAGAGAAAAGTAACGAAAAAGCAAAAGTGGTGGAAGAGAAGAGGAGAGAAGGAGGAGGAGGATGGTAGGGTTAGGTGGGGTGGGGTGGGGTGAGAAGGGGTAAGGGGAAACTTGATCCAGCCGGTTAGATTGTCGAGGGCCTGGAACGCGATATCCCTGATTCGTGCCGACGTGCATGGATCATACTCGGTCCTCTGTTACCTCGCCTTGCCCAAAAAACGACCGTCCTAATCGGAATCAAATCTTCTTTCTTTCTTTCTTTCTTTCTTTCATTCTTAATTCTTTTTATGTTTACTGGAGAAGAAGAAGAAGAAGAAGGAGAAGAAGAAGAAGAAGTAGTAGTAGTTGTAGATGATTTCCATGATTTCAAGCTTGCTTGCTTGTTTGCTTGCTTGTTTGCTTGCTTGCACTTGCTTCAAAACACCCAGCCACAAGAGGTTACAGATAATCTTATGTTAATCCTTCCATTTTTTTTTCTTTTTTTTCTTTTTCTTTTCGCGGAGAGTCTAATTTCCAAGAAATCAGACGTTAGTTTTTCTTTTTCTTTTTCTTTTCTTTTCTTTTCTTTTTTATCATCGTATTTCAATCTTCATTTCCGTTTCTTTGAGAATTATTTAACGTTATAAATATTGGGTTGGCAATTTAACCCATTGACTGTCAACTATGTTACGAGATATCTCGTAGTGTGTGCTGCAATTTTAGATTAATTACAAATGGTTATTTGCGTTTAAGAATGATTAAAAAGATTGAATAAAATATTTATATGATGTAAACAACATTAATTAATCAATTATTGTAAATACCATTACAATATTGTATCAGTAACTTAATTAATTCGCGACTGGCATATTTTGTCTTTTTTTAATACTGAGTAACGGCAAAAATTATGAATTATTTAAATATTATAAAAATGTATTTATATTAAATTTTTCAAATTTAAAATGACGTGAATTTCACGTCAGCGGTAATTAGAAATAGAACTTGAAAAGACGTGAATTCACGTCAGTGGTCGCGAATGTGTTAATATTATTATATTTTTCAAAATTTAAGGCAACATTTAACACTCTAAATATGTCTACCAGTCAATGGGTTAAGTCATTGCTGATTTTAAAAGGCCACCTATACAAAATTCTTAATCATTTACTTGCCAACCCAATATTTTAACAAAGTTTACAATCATATGCATAACAAAGTTATTATTATTATTTGTAAAAATGATTAATTACTCGATCATAGTTCTTTCAAATATTAATATTAATCTATTAATTACAAATTACAAAGAGAAGATTACGTTTACAAAAAAAAAAAAAAAAAAAAAAAAACAGAAAAGAAATAAAACTTAATCTAGGTTGAATAAAATGAAAATGACAAGTGAAAAACAAGATAAAGAAGGGGAAGTGGATAAAGAATAAGAAATAAAATAAAATAAAATAGAATACTAGATAAATGATAGTAGAAGTGTGTATGTATATGAGTGTATGATTGTGTAGTAGTAGTAAAAGTTAAAAATACTAAACAAACAAGGTAGATGGACGCATGCAACGGGATGCATAATGCACGCACGGTGGTTGCAGCAGACAGGAAGGAAGCGCAGCCAACCGCGAAGCCCACGGGCTGCCTCTCTCGGAGAGGTGCATACGTAATTGCAGTCCACGCGGGAGGCGCTGCTTTTATACCACATCACACATACATACATACATACATACATATACACAGCAGATACTCTTTTACTCTGTTAAACTTTAGCCCCTCCTTTCATCGTTGCATCCTCCTCCTCGTTCGATCGAAGAAGAAGAAGAAAAGGGTTCGGGAGGGTTTTCATACTCCTCATACTTGTCCTCATCCTCTCATCTTCATCGTGTCTCGTTGTCCTTAGAATTTCCTCTGTGTGTTGCTGGTTTGTTGGTGCTGCTGGTGTTGGTTTTGGTGCTGATGTTGGTTGGTGTTGCTGGTGGGTACTGCAAAATGTGTGCAACCGGCCGTCCGAACGGCGCCATCTTGCGCAAATGCACACGCCAACCGAAGGCGGAGCCTCTTTCCATTCTCTCTCTCTCTTTCTCTTTCTCATTCTCTTTCTCTTTTTCTCTCTCTCTTTCCTTCTGTAGGGAAGTTTTGTGTTCACTGGCAGCAGATGTGCAGCCAGCTCGCGATGCAATTTCACTGCGATCAATCTCGGTCGTCCTTCTTCTTCTTCTTCTTCTTCTCCTTGCAAACCTCACGTTCCTTTCCTTTCCTTTCCTTCCTTGGTTACTTCTTTCCTTATATTTCTTTTTTGTTTTATTTAGTTACTTTTATTTTTTTCCCCCACTTGGCTGTGGCTACTTACTTCTTCATTTTTTAAATTCGTCGTCCTGTTCGTTTTCTTCTTCCGTGTCACAGGAGCCACACAGTAGGTCCTTTTTCTTCTTCTTCTTCTTCTTTTTATTCTTCTCTTACTCTTTCATGCGTATGCAATTTTTTTCTCACACTTTTTTTTACAAGTGTTTCGAATTTTTACGAGTAGAATTAAACGCGTTGTTTTTGTTCATTCATATATTTCGATGAAATTTCAATAAAGATTTGGGACAAAAAATTAGATTGAATTATCATCGTTTACTTGAACAAACAATACGGGGGTGGGAAAAGAAGAAGAAGAAAAAAAGATGGAGAAGGTGGAGAAGAAGGAGAAAGGAAAACACGAGTTAGTTAGTTAGCCTCGGTTCCGAGTTTGTTCGTTATCTCATTGCAAAGTTAACGCTAAACCCTTTTTTAAAAAAGATTTTCATTTATCTCATGAATTACTTTGCTTATCGCGAAAAGAGTAGAACGATAATAGAATGATTACGAAAGAGTAAAAGAAGAAAGAAAAGAAAGAAAGAAAGAAAGAGAAGGAGAAAATTATTTTGCTAGTTGAAGTTGGTAGTGGAAAGAGAAATAGAGGAATGAGGGGGATAAAAGGGGTGGGTGGTGGTAGATAAAAAAAGAGGATGAGAGGTGTCGAAAAGCAAATGGTCAGGAAAATGAGATACACACATAAAAACTCAAACACATTCATATACATACACACATACACAGAGATGATATTTATATACATACATTTATAGGACTAATAGGAAAAAGCACGAAATCTCTGCTTCGTCCTTTCAGTAAGCTGGGACGACGACTTTGGGGGCTATTGAATCCTCTCTTTCTCACTCACACTCACTCACTCACTCACTCATACTCACTCACTCACTAACTCGACCCTTTGAACTGGGTTCTCTCAACGCCTCGAACAAAAGTCGTCGACGGGATGGATCATCCTCTTTCTGCGCTTTAACGCTCGAACACGTTTCACAGCTCTAGGCAACTAATTATTTGGAGTACTGGTCGCTTTGATGTCGGATGCTGACCAAATGGAGATATACACTTTACTTGCTGACCCCTGACGACTACTTTGGTATCATTCATTCGACTAACACGTTCTCTTCTTTCTTTCTTTCTTTCTTTATTTCTTTCTCTCTTTATCACGTTTTCATTCTCTCTTTCTAGTAGCAGTTTTCAACATGTGCTTTTAAATGGCTACTGAGAGTTAACACATTCGAGCATATTCGTTTTGTCCTCCTCCTCCTCTACCTCCTCCTCCTTCTGCTTTTGCTTCTACTGCATATAAGTAAGCAAAGTAAAACCTCTCTACTTGCTTTGTGTCAAGAGTGCAAGTGAATTATTTTACTATACTATACACCCTTTTCTCTCCTTCCCACTCTTATATACTACTATTCGCATATAATATCTTTCTCTTTCATTATAATTGTATAATGGCACATAAAGTATATCTTAATATGTTTTTATTCTATTGTTTATGAAGATTAATTCTTTATAATTCGTATACAATTTGATTACTTGTTTTATTCTGTTAACCTTTTAGGTTATGTTAGGTATGACTGCATTTTGCGCGGTGCTGTTTCTAAGTACGGTAGAGTTCAACGAGAATTACGATGTGTGACGAACAATGTTGTTTTTTTTTACACGAATATATTGGAATGAAGTTTTTAATGATTTAATTCTAATTTTTTTTAAGACATAATACACATATTTTAATTTAGACACTTTACTTTAATAATTAATACAGTTGGTATACAAATAATGGTGAACGAGTAAGGTTATAAAGTGAACCACCATAGTGGTGCTTGCGTTGTTCAAAAAGATGACATTGATAAAGGTTACCATAGTAGCGCGTTTTACCAGAAGATGGCATCCGTGTAAGCCACTATAGGCGCGTCGTGTTTAAGAGGTTAATTTTGGAACAAAAAAATACAATTTTTTTAGAACGAGAGACTTTTAAATAATTTATTCCAATAAAATATAGAAAATAATATAAAAATATATATATATATATATATATATATATATATATATATGATTTAATTTGTGACTTGCCATTTAAATAATTTGTTTAACCTAAATAAAATAATAATAAAAATTGTCTAAAAAAAAATTATAATAATTTAAAACTAATTTATTATAATTTACTTTTAATTTCTATTAACCTGTATTAAATTTGTTGAGAAAGAAATATCCCTATTTACACATATATATATTTACATATATATATATATATATATAGGTATAGATATAATAGAATAAAAGAAAGAAAGGCACATAGAAAAGCAAAACGCGCAAGAAGTCTCGAACGTAATTAAAAAGAACGAAGTGAAATCTCTGCGTTTAATTATCATGTCGATTCGAAATCATGGTGTATACCATTATAGACAATCCTCGCTACTTGTATTGCAACAAAATAAAAAGAAAAAAAAAGAGAGAGAGAGAGTGAGAGAGTGGGAAGAATTCACGTAGTTGCAAAGCTTCTTTGTAATCATCGTGGTCGTCATAGTTGCGTTGCCGTTGCCGTTGCCGTTGCCGTTGCATTGCGTTGTGTTGTGTTGTATTTTTAATAGTTGCATTTGCACAAAACTCTTTTTGTAAGAACCCATAAACCCGTTTTTCTTTTAATTTGATTTTTTAGCAATGCACAAGAATTGTTTAAATGCATTTACTTACTGTAACAGAAAGAAAAAAAGAAAGAAAGACAGACGAACAGACAAAACTATGAAAGAAACAGGAAACATAGGTTGAACAAATGAGAAAGAGAGAGAAAGAGAGAGAGAGAGAGAGAGAGAGAGAGAGAGAGAGAGAGAATTCACCATGGGCGTGGTTAGCAGAAAAAAAAGAGGGAGACAAAAGAGTTTTGTGGAACACATCGAAATGCACAGGAAACCCATAGGAGGATTTCACCGTATTTCCATCCTTTATTTATTATATTTTCCTTTTTATTATTATTATTATTACTATTATTATATTTGTGAGTGCAGTGTAGTAATAGTAGTAGTTATCAATCGTACGATCGTAAAAAAAAAATGATTTTATATATTCCACGGTATATTGTAAAACCAAACGGGAGGCGCGTATATGGGGGTATGAACCAATGAAAAACGGTAAAATCGTTCTCCCATTAAATTTCGAGCAACGAATATACATCGAATACCGAGGGATGGGTGGAAGAGGGTGAAAAGGGTTGGTCGTTACTGTCCTATCCCAAAGCTGTACAAAAAAAAACAAAAATAAATAAAACCGATTGCTGCGAGATACAAAAAGACAAAGAAAAAAAGAAAGAAAGAGGATAAAATAAATGAAGGGGTTGGTGGTGGTGATGGGAGGGGCGGGGAGGGGAGAGAAGGGGGGAGAGGGGGGAGGAAAAAATTCGAGTATATAAGTGATGCCACGTTTATTCGACGCCATTTTGATTTCCATCGGTATACTATACTCTTTTCTATACATAGTTTAGTTGGTGCTACTGCGATTGTACGCTTATTCGTTCGCTTGCACACCCGCGTGCAATATATATATGTATGTATATACACTTTCCATAGTGGGCCGATTATATCCGATGGGATTTTTCATGAATATTCATGTACAGAAGACTACTACTACTATACAACTCGCGACGGCCGTTTCCGTGACGCTTTATAACCTCCTAGTTATTATCCAGAAATCGTTGGATCGAATCATTCGGCCATCACTGTTGGTTGTTGCTGTTGGTTGTTGTTGTTGTTTTGTTGCTACTGATGGGTTATGGTGGTACTGTTGTTTTTGTTACTGGACATCGTTTATATACTCGTTCGTTAAATGATAATATTTGAGATTCTTGTTGATATTTAACTGGTATTAAGAATAAGGGATGATTATGATGGATGGGTTTGAGAGAAATTAAGGGGTTTGAATTGATTGTATTTGATGTTGTGTTGTTGCTATTAATATTGTTATTTAATATATGATTTAATATATTTTTATATATTTATTTAATATTGTTATTTAATGCAATTTTATATAATAATTTAATATTGTTATTTAGTATATAATTTAATACAATTTTTATATATTAATTTAATATTATTATTTAATATATTCACACACACACAAATTCGGGTTGAATATTTGAAATAACTATTACATATATTAACCATTATAAAAAAAAACAAAGTATTCTATTAACTAGCTGTCAGTGAAAATACTTTTGAAATATTTATAAAAAAAAATAGTGATAGAAATATAGGAAAAAAGAAAAATATATATATATGGTGATCGGTTGAAAGAAGTTACCTGTCGTGATAGAAGAAAAGCGGTGCCATATTTGATTGACAACGATACAACCACCATGACGACGACGACGACGACGACGACGACGACCTGTTTCCATTATAATGTTGCTGAGAATCAACACCAAAGGAAATATTTCTTTGGAGTCGTTGGTGTTACCTAAACGAGACTAGTAGTAGTTGTTGTTAGAGACTAGTAGACTGTTTTTCGTTTAGATTACTTACTTTTATCTATTCATTCTTTTTATTTCTCTTTTCTCATACCAAGTAAAATCATTTTCATTTCTCTCTTTTCTCTTTCATTCGCATAACTTAAAAAAAGTAGTAGAAGAGACATGGATAAACATATAAACATGTGTGCGTTTACTGAAGAAGGAAACTTACGTGTTACGCCAACTTCTTTCTTAATTTTTTTTTATTTTTTTTTCTATTTCTCTTTCTCACGTAGATTTATCATTTCGTTTATACGAATATGCAACCGTTTGTTTATGACCAAACTGTTTTCTAAATTAATCATTGTTAATTACTTTCTTAGTACAACCGATTTTTCTTCATCTTAATTATTTTATTAGAATAGAAACAATTTTCTTTTTTTAATATTTTTTTAAAGAAATTATTTAATCGCACACCACTCGTGTGTATGCTAAACAAAATATCTATGTAAAGAAAAATAAAATTTAAAATAATTTACAAACGTTAAAAAAATATATCTCAAATATAAATGTAATATAAATAAAAATATAAATTTAATATAATATAATAAATATAAAAATATAATATAAATATAATGTAAATATAATATATTTGAAGATATAATATATATCTATAAAATATATCTCAAACTAAATATATATATATAATTAATTAAAAAATAACAGAAAAAATCAAATTACATTAATTATTAACAATATTTAAAAATCAAACGACCTTACACTAACACATTTTATAAAAATCAAGTATAATTTCACAGGGTGAATTTTAAAATCGTCGGACTCGACGAAGAAATATCGTTGAGATAACACGAGCCAAGAATTATATCTGTGACGAAAAAGAAAAGAAAAGAAAAGAAAAAAAAAAGAAAAAAATAACTTAACTAAAAGAAAAGAAAGTAAAGGGAAGGGAATGGAAAGGGTGGTTAGGGGGATGGTCAAAAAAGTTTTCGTGAAATGCCGTAAAAAGGTTCTTCCTCTTGTGCTACGAAAAAAAGAGTAAGAGAGAAAAGTGGCAAAAGGGAAGAAGGGGTGAGGATGGTGAGGAGAGTGAGGAAGGGTGAGGAAGGGTGGGGTCGAGGAAAGGGAGGTAGGGAGAAAAAAGGGCGGAGCGGATATAGAACGATAAATATCGGCCTCGGTATGGAAGTTTTTATTGCGTTGAGAGTGCGAACTGCTTCCCTTTTTATCTTTGTGTGTGTGTGTCTGGGTGTCTGGTCATTTTTCGCACCACCTCTTACCATACATTTCTTTTTCTTTCTGTCACTGTCTCTTCCAACCCCTCTCTTCTTCTTCATCTTCTCCCCTCTTTCCTCCCCTTTGATTCTCTTTTTTTCTCCCTCATTCTCTTCGTCTTTTCGCACTCTTAGCCGTCTACGCGAATTTGTTTTTTTTTTGTTTTCTCTGAAAAAGGAAGGAAAAAGGGGCAATGAACTCTTCTTCTTCTCTCCATCCTCATCGTAAATCGTTGACCCACTGTGTTTGTGAGTTTCTTCTTTCCAACCGTTCGGACACCATCATCACCATCAACAACCATCACCATCAACATGTACAACATCGATTCACAACGATATCTCATAGTTTACATAATTTAATCAAACGAATTTCAAACTATATTCCTATATATATATATATATATATATATGTGATCGTACGTTAACCAAGAATTATAGAACACTAACACAACAACAACACAATAACAACAACCGTGAGTCGTGATTAAATTTTCATGATGAGAGTAAGAGAATGAGAGAATGAAAGACGTTTAAATAAAACGTGGAAAGATAATTGTAATTAATTTGTACTAAGAAAAAGGAAACAAATGTTCTTGTTCTTGTTGTTGTTGTTGTAAATCAAGGGATTTTATTTAATTAAAATCTTGTTAGATAATCAACAAAATTGATTTTAATAAGATGTTAATAAGATTAAGATTAATGATATTAATAAGATTGATTGGTAAATCAATTGATAATTATTACGAAAAATTGTAGATTAGAAAGAGCATTAGATTTTTATGAGAGTAAGAGAAAATGAGAGAATGAAAGACGTTTAAATAAAACGTGGGAAGTTAATAGTAATTAAACCTTTGAGTATTGAATTATTTAAAGATTTTTATGCATATATAATGGATTTAATTTGTTGCTATATTTGCAATATATTTATATTTATATATATTTTATTGAAATATAATTATATAATACATTATAAATAATATATAATATAAATTAATATTATTAACTAATAATATATAACTATATATATATAACTAATTTTAGTTATTAGTTATATAAGTTAGTATATAGATTATATTCTAATATATCTAATATAACTAATAATAGTTATATATATTAGTTATAATAAAATAATAGTATTATATATATATGAAACAAAATAGAAATATTTATATATTTTATATATTTTATATATTTATATAAGCTTCTTAAATTCAGATGACGAGTCCAAAGAAAAGAAAGCAAAGGAAAGAAAGGGTGGTAAGGGGTTATTTTTTTTTATTTATTAATAAAATATTAGCTCACATGGATTAGTATTATATGTTTTTTTTTTATACCAATACGTTTAATTGTTCAATGAGAAGAAAGAAAGCTATAGTTAAGAGAACAGTTTTTTTTTTGTAAGCAGCTGTTAACTTCCTACTTCTGGTTGTTGTTCTTACTGTTGTTGATGCAACTTGCAAGTTACGGTTTTGTCGATGAATATTTATATCTTTATATTTTCCTATAATATTCTCCCGTGTGTTTACTTTTTTATTTCTCGTTAATCGCAAGCTATAATGTAGTAGCAGTAGATCCAATTACAAGCTGTACATCGCGGCTGGGCTCCGATTAATTGCACGACGACTACGTTGACGACGACGACAACAACGTTGCAGCTGCCAATTCCATTTTACTTTCCTCGTTTGGTGTGTTACACTTGCTTGTTGCTTGCTGTTCATTGGTGTGGTCTTTAAAATTATGGATGCATCGTAACAGTGCATCTGTAATTTTTTTGTTTTGTCCGCTCATATGTGAATTATTCAGCAAATTGACAGTTGACTAATAATTATAATAAAATTAAAATAAAATCGTCTTTGGTTTTTTTTTTTTTTTTTTAGAACAATTGTTTGATTGTAATTCTGATACAATTGATTCGAAAATGATCTGTTTTTAAATTGATTGCATTGTAACAGTGCATCTGTAATTTTCTTTTTTGTTCATTCATACATTTGTTTGATCCTAATTCTGATGCAACAAAGTCAAATGATTTGTTTTAAATTTGTGATTCAGTTTCTTGTGTACTTATATCTATAATATTGGTACAGTTTTCAGAAAAGAATCCATACTTTATCCTATTGTCCAAAAAACTTAATATCAATTCAAGTTAATAATTAGTATTTATAAATTTATGAATAATATAATATTAATAAGATTTCAAGTGTCTTATTTTCTCATTTTGAAATGAAACTTTGGTGAAAATTGTAGCAGGAATTATGGAGACACGATAAATCGGTAAGGGAGTAGTAGATGGTAGCAGACACCATGGTGGTGGAGGGCTTAAAGCTTAAATTAATGCCCATAATTCAATGGGAATCGAGGCCATCGAAGAGAGAGAGAGAAAGATAGAAGTAGCAGTAGTAGTAGTAGTATTAGTAATAGTAGCAATAGTAGTAGTTGAGAGAACGGAGCTTGGCAAAACAGTCTCTCGTGTTATCAGCGTATGCCGTGAAGGTGGCGGAGCAGTACCGGCAAGTTCCACTCGATATATCGATCGTATGCTTCGTCGACCAACTTCATCCTCCGTAAGCACGTAGGAAATGTATGTATGTGTAGTACATATATATATGCACGCAAAAGCTTTCGTGCGAGCACATCCTGACTTGTACCTTTCGAATTTCCTCCCTTACCGATGAATTCGAGCAAGCACACACACACACACATACGTGTGAGAAGGGGTGTTAATGACTTTTCTATCAGGTATGGGAATCTTTCGTGACGACTACATAACATAACTGGATTTTCTTTTTCTTTTTTTTTTTTTTTCGTACCTTTCTTCTTCCTTACCTCTTCTTACCACCCCCCCCCCTTACATTTTTAAATAGCGTGCGTGGTTGGTTGGTTGGTTGATTTTGTATGAAACATATGTTATTCCACGTCAGCTTTGTACGTTGTACGTTATTTCACGGCAACCCATGAAAATATAAATGTATGTATAATAAGTATATGCATAAAGAGAGAGAGAAAGTGTGTGTATGTGTAATTGAGAATAGTTAACAACGGTAATTACATCGTGAGACATTTATTAGAATGATTGAACATGGTATAATGTGTAGGAGAGGGGAATAGGATAAGTAAATACTTTGAGATAAGATTTGAAATGTATTATATTGGATATACCTAATGTAGTTATATTTTCTTGAGATATATCACGTTTAAGTAATATAGAAGTTAGAGATGTAACTTGGTGTTTATTTCTTTTAATGCAATATCTCGATAGATCACACCTGACGTATAAGAAAACAACTACATTGAGAATTCGTGTTAGGTCGCGAAAGTATCAACGATCGTTAGAGTTACGAGATATATAATAAAACGTTTAACTATTTTCTTCAAGATAATAAGATGAGATAAAACCTTAAGAGAAGTTTGAAAATGTATTTTATATTCTACACACATACACAGAGAGAGAGAGAGAGAGAGAGAGAGAGAGAGAGAGATACTTTAAAACTTATTAGTATATCACAAGAGGATTACATTTGTATATATGTGTTTGGTGATATTTATCGAGGACGAATCATAGTCTTTTTCATTGTCTTTGTCGTTAGTTCATTGCTTTTCTATCGTGATCAAATGATCACTAATGAAGAACTAATCTTTGAGCTTTATCGCATATAAGGCGAGACTTGACGCAACCGAGGTATAACTTGGTCTTCCTATAAGGAGTAAAAATAAAAGAAAGAAAGAGAGAGAAAGGAAGAGATCCCCCATAACACTACTAGCAACAGTAACAGCAAGCGGGCCTTGCACTTAATTAAGACGTCTCTCGCAATTAGGTACTTTTACGATCGGCGTTAAACTCGATCATTCTGCGCACGCACGAATCAAGTATCTTTCTCTGTTACCATCAGTAGCGATTACCCACTACTACCATATCACCATCACAATCACCATCACCACTACCCCGATCTTTACGACTTTCCATTTTCAGACAATCCAGTATATATACACTGATATTTCTTTATCTCTCTCTTTCTTTCTTTTGCATTAGAATCAATCGTTTAATTATTCTTAAGATTTTGATTTGTTATTGATATACATAAGCATGACATAATGTAACATATTTTAACGTTGAAATATTTGTAAATTTGTTGTTACAGCGAGAATGTCGAGTAGCGGTGTGACAAGCGGTCCAGTCAGTCAAGTTTGTCGGCCGCACTTTCACAGCACGGTATTACATCCGTGGTTGTCCGGTAGCGGGGCGGATACCTCTAAAACGCCATGGGGTTTTCCAACGACAACGGCATCGACCGGTGGTACAGTAAACGACGACAAACCACAGAGTCCATTGGGTTCATCTTTACCACCCACAACGGGTAGTTTATCGAGTCACGGGGCTGGCGGCGGGGGTACGCACCATCTGTTTTCTTTTCCCCCAACGCCGCCGAAGGATGCTACGCCCGATAGTATAACCGCGAGTACGACGTCTAGTTCTAATAACAATGCGACAAACAACAGCGGTAGCGGGAGCAACAACAATAACAACGGTAGCGGAGCGAACTCTTTGGGAGGATTGGGTGGTGGAGGTAACAGCGAGTACCAAGCAGCCGTGGCCCATGCAGCGGTTATGGGTGCGTTTATGCATCATCAGGATGCGCTGGGAGCCGGCGGGGCGGGTAGTTGCGACGTTAAACCTACGGTTATGTTGGGTCATCATCATGGTGGTGCACCATCGCCGCCACATCAACAGCACGGAGGGAACGCGGGGAACAACGGTGGTGGTAGCAGTAACAACACGGCGGCCAGTTCGGGACAGGTGAAACAACGCGAAGGTAATAACCAATCGGGAAGTGGTCAACAACAAGCGAATGGCTCTCAACAGCAACAGCAACAACAGCAAGCGGCACAGCAGCAGCAGCAGCAGCAACAGGACGCGTATCAAAATAACAACGGGGCCAGCTCGCCCTGCGGAAGGGACAGCTATGCCGCCGCCGCCGCTGCGGCCGCTGCGGCAGCTGCGGTCGCCGCAGCCGCCGTCTCCAACAGTCACCACGTGGCAGCAGCAGCAGCATCGGCCTCGGCGGCACAATATGACCAGGCGACGAGTGCCTACAACATGTATCAACATTTGCAGTACCCCAACGCTGCCCACCACCATCACCATCATCATCATCATCATTTGAATGGTGGTGGGGGTGCTGGGGGAGGCGGCGGCTCCGGCGGCACGGCCACGTCCTCCTCCTCGTCGTCCTCCGCGTCGTCCCACAATCCGCATAACAACAACAACAACAACAATAACAACAACAACAGCAACAACAACGGCAACTCCGGGAACTCGGGGACGACGGTCGGCGCTCTTTTCGCCGCGGCGGCGCATCACGGCGCCGGTGGTAACCCTAATTCTGGTGTACCCGGTGTCGTGAGCCCTGCCGATTCGAAGCTACTTTCGGCTCACGCGAGCAACGCGCATTCCAACAATCCGGGCTCGCCCGGCGCGCATCAGCATCATCAGCAAAAGCCCAGGAACAAGTCGAGAACGTCCGCCGGTAAGCGGCACGCCTTGCCCACGCGCAATTTTCTTTTTCTTTTTTAACCCTTTTCTTTTATTTCTTTCTTTCTTTCGTTAGCTTTACTTTTCTTCTTCATATTTTCTGCTTTTAGTTATCTGTTTTGTTTTTTCTTTCTTTACATTTGTGTTACTTTTCTTTTCATACGGTTTGATGAGTCTTGCTTTATGGTTGCGGGGTCGTTTTTTCACTCTTTCATTTAATCATATTCACATTTCTTTCTTTTTTCTTATTTCCGAATAGTAGAGACATATCATTTTCCCTTCTATTACTTTCTTTAAGTTTTTTCATTCTCTTTTCCTTTTTTTTCTTAAGTTAACGGCAAGAAAAACGTTTTGTATCGTCAGAAGAGGGAGGGAGAGACGCAGTGATATACACACGTGTTACACTCTCACATACACACACACACACACCAGTTTTGTATTTTGTCCGTAATTCACCGATATGTATTTTTTATTTTTATTTTTTTGGTTTTTGTTTTTTCTTTTTGAGTGGCCTACACCATGCGTCGATAGTGCAGCACCACCCACAAATAATACCACTGATTTTTTGGACGTGTCACACGTGTTACACACATATATACACACAAACACATTACACATTACTCTCATTGATATTTTTTATATTTGCAAAAAAAAAAAGAAAAAAAAAAGATTAGATGATAAGAGAGAGAGAACGAAAACACACACAGAAAACCCTCGTGAGCAAAGCGCACAGATTTGTTTTATTTTTTTTCAAATATTCATTTTTTCGATGTGGTGTGGCTATCGCTAATTACACATATATATATAAAAACAATATTTTTGGTTAACTTAATTTTTTTTTTTTTTTTTTGGTTCCGTCATATTCTAAATTGTTTTTTGTCACAGCAAATCTCCCCCTCTCGAAAATGAGAGTCTTTCGTCTTCGTCATCATCGTCATCGTCGTCGTCGTGTTCACCAGGACTCTCAAACGGCAAACTTCGTAATATTTTTCGGGTTATATCGATCTTCCATATTTCTACGATAAAAAAAGGACAATGAATAAACAAATAAAAAAAAACACGCACACAACCAATCATAAAATGAAAGATGTTGACTTGAACCAGCAAACGAGGAAGACCATTGGTTTATTTTTGCATTTTACAAACATGCATAATTAATATTGCATTATACTAAACAACAAATAAAATAATAATTAATAACAAATAAATAATTGGATACGTCAGAAACCGATTTACTCGTGCGCAACAACAACCAATCAACCACCATCCCCATTTTGGATAAAATTCAACAATTTGAAGAAACGAAATAAATGTGTTGGTGAAATGTTAACATTAAAAAGAGATATATCTAGAAAGAGAGAGAGAGAGAGAGAGAGAGAGAGAGAGAGAGAGAGAAGAATGATAATAAAAGGAGAAAGAAGAACAACCCAGAGAGGGGTTGAGTGAAGTGGGAGGTGTAAGGGGGGAGTGTAATGAGAATGAGACGGCTGAAAAATGCCGGATACGCTGATTGCGGTAATAGCCGGTCTCTCTACCAACGACGGCGTGGTAAAAATCCTAATTCCAGGAACAATGGTTCGACTTCGCGCCGTTGGAAGCCCGCTAATTAAATCGACTTACGACACACATGCATATACACATATATACACACACACATACACACACACACGTGATTCTCGAGTTTGCTATTCTCTATCGCAAAGCCTTCGAAAGTCTCCTCCTCTTCTACTCTTCTTCTACGTTGTCTTTTTGTTAAAGTAAAGAAGACAAAAAAAATATATTTACAGAAATAGTAGTGGAGGAAGAAGAAGAAGAAGAAGAAGAAGTTAGTATATATGTATATAACAGTATAACTAGATCTTGGAAAAACTTAGAATCAAGTAAAGGGAAACTACTTTAATAAACGTCAGTGGTGAATTAATTGGAAAGATCGCGACGTGCTTGATTTTTATCTAATCTTTGTTGACACGCGACCAATGAACACCAGATTTACCAATTTTATATTTCTCTTTTTATTTTACTTAATTTTTTTATTATATAATAAATTATATCAATTATTATTTCTTTTTGTTGTTTTTTTTTTTTTTTTCGTTTTCGATGAGATGACTACAAGGTTGTATTATTTTGACTTTACAATAAGAACACGATTCGGTGTTAGCTATTTATTAAATTTTTATTATTAAAATTATGAGACGTTAGTTTTATTTCTATCTTTATTGGATTTTATATATTATTACTTATTAAATTTATTTAATAGTTTTATAATTTATTAATAGTATTTTAATTATTATTTAAGTAATTCAAGATATTTTTTATTATTTATTTTATTATCTTGTAATTTATTAATAAAATTTTAATTTTTAATTATTAATTTAATGTATATTTTATTATTTTTATTATTATTATTTTTATTATTTTATTGCAATTTATTAATTATTTATATTATTTAGTATTTTAATGTCTAATCAGTAATTTAATTTATTTTCAATTATTATTTTAATTATTTTCTCGTAATTTATTAATAATATTGTTAATTTTTAATTTATTACTTTATTAATATCATTTGACTATTTAATTTATTTTTTTATTTTTATAGAATAAAATAAGAATGTACTTTCTTAATCAAAAGAATAAGGAAAAAACAATGAAAAATGAGTAGAAAGAGGAGGAATAAGTGGTGGTGGTGGTGGTTAGTGTAGTGGTTTTGTAATATTTGGTACCGCAAGAGAGAAATTGGTCACATTCATTGATGATAAAAGGAGTAAGAGGGAAATATAATCGTAGCTCGTTATCACCCTCGAATCTGTTCCCGACAGTAAAACCCGAGGAATCGAATTAACCCAAGCTTATGGGTGCATCATATAAGGCTTGCTGCCTGTTATGCCTCGCGGTCCTTCCAATTAGTTTCCGAATCGAACTTACCCAAGTCCTCAGGGCAATTAGGGTAAGCCGGTTATGACGTTTACTTCTTCAAAAATTAAATTGAACAGAATGATTAAAAAAACACACCAGCAAAAAATATGAAGAACAACAACGAGACTAATAAGAAAGAGAAATGCGATGATGAAAAATATGATTCTGATGATTCTGATGATTCTGATGATTATGATGATTATGATGATTCTGATGACTATGATGATTCTGATGATTATGATGATTCTAATGACAATGATGATGAAAATCATTATATTTGGTGCGTGATCACATTCTCATATGAAGTCATGAAATTGATGAATGTAATCGACAAAATCATCTTTCTTCTTCTCTACAAATGCTGTGAGTGAGTGCTTTATTGGATTAATACAAGGCCCAACATTCAAGGATAAAACCATAATCAAGATTAGCTGAAATTCGAAGGAGTCACCGACCGTTCGTTCGTTCGTTCGTTTGTCTTTTTATACACACTATTCCAACTACTCCAATTCATTATCCTAATTTCCTTTATAGAAAAAAAAAAAAAAAAAAAAAATAATAATATTTATTACAAACGCATTATAAGAGGGACGGGGAGGAAAAAACACGCTGTTGCACGAACCCTAACTGTAATATATCTATATATGTATATATCTATATATATATATATACATATATTTTGTTCCTTTCTCTCTAATTTCTAATTCTCTATATCTATCTAGTACATCTAATTTTCTCTATAATATTTAACTCAAATAAATAAATATATATTTATATTTATATCGATCTCTTTCGATATAAATTTATAATAATTAATAATAATAATAATAATAATCATTTGTAGCATTAATAATAAATAATAAGAATAATTTTCAAATCATTGGAGTTTGAAAGGAAAAAAAAAAGAAAAAAAGAAAGAAAATATATTTAAATATAAACAAGACTTTGCTTTTGCTCTGATAAATCGCTTAATGTGAAATGTGATTTTTGTTGCAAATTGCTGCATGAACCATCCATTTTGTTTTTGTTTGTTTTTCTCTTTTTTCTTTTACTTTGACCTCGCATAAATTCGTTTCAATTAAAATAAATAAATAAAATTACTGGAAAACCAAAAAAAAAAAAAAAATAAATAGAAAAATGTTTATATTTTTTTTTTTATATAAAAATAATTAATATTCAAAGAATTTATGCAAGTGTCAATGATAAAAATGCTTTTATTCGATCCAATAATAAAATCGTTCGATCGAATTTCAAAATGGTTTTTCCTTTTTGAATCGATCGAGATGATTTATGATCATCACCACTTTTTTTCTTTCTTCTGTCTGTATATGTGTTTATATCTATATATATAGATATATAGATATATACACATATGTATATATGTGTGTGTGTAATTTAGTCTGTAATATACTTTATCGATTTATCGTAATAACATTATTTATTGATGAATATATATATATATATATATATATATATATGAATGATAAAAAAAGAAAAAAAGATACTAATTCAATTTTGTTTTTTTCTTTTCTCTGTCCATTTTTGTCCTCCCCTGGACAAAATTGAACGTCGTGTGCGTTGGTATGCGTTCACACATACCACGAAATATAGAGGGTCGTGAGTGCGTTAATTGCGGTGCAACATCGACACCTTTGTGGAGACGAGATGGTACTGGACATTACCTCTGCAATGCTTGTGGTCTTTACTACAAAATGAATGGACAAAATCGACCACTAATCAAACCTAAACGACGCCTTGTAAGTACCTAAGCTTATTTGGTTTTTTTTCTTCTTCTTTATTAACAAATAATTTCATTTGTTAATTTTATTTATTATTAATCTTAAGAGATAATTTATTTGAATAAAATTAGATGAAGTTATACATATATATTATAAAATACTAATTTTTATATTTCAAAATTATTAGATTTAATATATTAGTTTTGATCTAAATTTTTTTTTTTGAAATGAAACTATGATTAAAACATATAACCTAAATTTATAGAAATTATTATTAACTTGGATTTTATCAGAATTTCATTTACAATTTTATTATTATTTGTTTTAATAGTATAATTAACTATAGAAAATAATATTATATAATATATAATAAAAAAATATTATAATATAATAAAATAATAATTATATTATAATATTAATTTTATATTATATTATATTATAAATTAAAATGAATATTAATAAAATATATTATAATAATATATATAAATTTTTATATAATAATAATAATAATTTTTTTTTATATTTATATATTATTATAATAATGGCGGGATTTGGTATTTGCGGCAATGAACTTTCGAGTTCCTAATGCCAATTAATAATAATAATAATATATTATTATAATTTTTTATAATATAAACAATATAATAATTAAATATAAAATATATAAAAATTATTAATATAAATATAAATATAAAATATATATATATATATATATATATATATATATATATATAATTATATAATATAATATATATAAAAAACACTCTATAATATATAATAATATTATTTTCTAGTTTATATTCGAATAAAATAATAAATTAAAACATTACATATATATTATTATCACTAATGAAGGTATATACAATAGCATTTTTTTTTTTTTTCAAATCGTGGCAAGAACGAATTGTACAATTTGATTTATTATTAAATGGGTTCACACATTTGAATTGTTCTTACATTCTACGTGAATGTATTATAGAACAAAGCATATATACATATATATATATACAAATACTGGTTCGTACTTTAACTGATCACCGATGCGTTTCATAAGCACGACAAGAGACCATTCTACACCCGTCGAACGCGTACGTACACCCATATTCGTAAACCAAAGTCCTTGAAAAACCTTTCCTTCGTGCACTCCGCACTCGGGACATACTTAATTAACGTTAACGTTGTTGGACAACAAACTTGAGTTTCTCTCTCTCCTTCTAACTAAGTCTCCCTTGTGTCCCCCTTTACTTCTTCCCACCCCTTTTTATTTTTTTTTTGTACTCCTTCTCACTCCTTCCTCCACCCTCCCCCTTCCATCCTTCCTTCCTTCTTTCCTTCCTTCCTTCTCCTTTTCCACCTCTTTTTTGCTCTTTCTCTGTTTAGTAGTATGCCAATGATGTAGTCATCAGAATGCAAGATAAGACAAGGCCAAGTTAATTTCCTGTACACAACGATTATAATAACGTCTCGTACCTTTTTTTTTTTTTTTTTTTATATTTTTATCTTTGTCCTTTTTTTTTGCAAAGGATTGTTATAAACATATCTCGTGAATTATTTTGTTTGTTTGTTTTTTTGGGTTTTTTTTTTTTGAGAATTAATACAATGGGTTGATATGTTCTTCTTTCCCCTCCCCTCCCCTCCCCTCCCCTCTCTCGTCACTGTTTTGTGGTCATTAAATTAACGAAGCAATTAGTCAAAAGGAAACATTCGATGTATGTGTATTATTTCAATTACACGCGTGTTGTGTTCCTTATTTCTTTTTTTTTTTTTTTTTTTCTTTCTTGGCTGTTTAACGCGAAGGGGAGGAATTCTATTTTTACGTTTACATTATACACACACACACACACACACACACACACACGCACACACATGTGTATTACGTTCGTATTTAATACTAACTTATTTACATAAGCTGTAGGATAGTTAGGGGGAGGAAGAGGAGAAGGAGGAGGAGGAGGAGGAGGATAACACTTTTAGTTTTACAAATACATTCTAAGTTACGTTGTTAATCACTTTCGTGTCAGAATCATGCTGATTTATGGTATCGTTGATTTCGAAGTTAATGCTAATTTTGTTTGATAATTAATTTTTATTCTTTTTGTTTATTAAATTTTTTTTGCTTTATATTGATTTCTATAGGATATAATTTTTGTTTATTTAACTAATTTAGTAAACAATTGTAAGAACATATTAACGAGATTGAATTGTTTGTAGTTTTGAAGTTTGGTGTTTAAAAAGTAAAATGAAATTAGGGTCGTTTTGTTAAATAAATTTATGTTACATCTTTCAATGATTTTTTAAAAAGAATAAAATATAATATCTAAATATAATAAATTTAATTATAAAATATAATATTTAAATATAATAAATTTAATTATAAAATAACAAAATAAAATATAACATATAAATATAATAAATATAATTACAAAGTAACAAAATAATAAAATATAATATATAAATATAATTATAAAATAACAAAATAAAATATAACATATAAATATAATAAATATAATTATAAAATAACAAAATAAAATATAACATATAAATATAATAAATATAAAATAATAAAATATTATAAATAAATTTTTTTTTATATACAAATTTAACTTAAACTACTTTAACTAATTTAGTAAATAATTTCAACAATACGCTATTGGTATTGAATTTTTTTTTTAGTTTTAGTTTTGAAATTTGGTGTATAAAAGGTACAATGAAATGAGAGTCTTTGTTTTTTTAAATAAATTTAACTAAAGTTAAATTTAATAAATAATTTCAAACGACCCAGATTGAATTTTATTTTATTTTTATTTTTTTTGAACTTAGGTGTGTATAAAAGGTAAAATGAAATTAGAGTAGGCGTTAGAGAAGTAAGGTGATGAATTGGATCGATAATAAACGTTAGAAGGTTAAAACGAAGCTCAAGGTATGGAGAGAAGAACCGAAAGGTTTCGTGTCCTTATCGACTTTACTTTCTTTACTTACGATTCCCGCGAATTCGATCTATTTTTGGCGATTAGACTGGCACCTAAGTAAAACGGAATAACGGAAACACGATACCATTCTACTATATAACCAGCAACAGCAGCCCTTACAATCATCTACCCTTGTTTTTCTACATTCTTCTTATGCTATGATACTTCTACTACTTCTATGTGGTTTGAAAATATCGTGACTACTATTATTTCGAGGAGACTTCGTCGTCACGAAAGGACATAGTTCGCAAATTCATTCTCTTTCCAACAACCACTTATAGTTTTTTCAACCCATCTTACTTTCTTTTCTTTATTCTTTTTCTTATTTTTCTTTTTTATTCTTCTTATATTTCGTTCTAATCGGTATTCTATCTTTTTTCCATTTTTTTTTGCGGGGAGGAGGGGCTTATTTTCCTTGGATAATAAAAAGAAATTCAATTTTTTGTATTCAGTTTAATTTATGTGACAATTGATTGATTTGAAATTACATACATTACTCTTAAAATACATTTTGAAATTTAAAAAAATATATATATATATATCAAATAAAACAAATCATTTAAAAATATCAATTGTGTTATTTAGAATATCAATTAATTTTTATTAATTAAAAGTAATAAAAATTGTTAAATATTTTTTCATATAACTCAGCTTTTTTTTGTTCTACTATTGACAACGATATTTAAATTAGCCCAAAAGATACCACGATTTTTTTCAAGGAGCCATTTCTTTTATTTTTTTTTTATTATTATATTGCCAATTTTACAATGCCAAATTTTGTTTTTCTATAACTTAAAAATATTGAGAGTTGGCAACTAAGTGATTGCGAATTTTAACCCTTAACCCTCTGACGTTTAATTGTGGTTATTTACCGGCAACTCCAACTTGTTCCAAAATTGGAATAAAGCGCCGCACGTCGGTGGTGCCTGGAAGACACACTTGGAGCGTTAAGGGTTTAATAAGAATGAAAATTCCAAATTTTTGCTTAAAAATATAAGTGTTTATTCAATTAGGTATTGTCCATTTTTGTTGATGACTTTTTACCATCGTGTCATAATGCCACGTTCATAAAATTTCTGATCTCTTGTTATCAAAAAACTGAATTTGGTGTAAAACAAAATCCACAATGACTTAGTAATTGCCAACCCAATACTACAATATTTATACAAAAAAAAAAGTAAAGTTTTATTTCGACAAATACTTTATTCAAAAATAACTAATAATAGCAAAGTATGATTGTACACACGGTATGCAAGTTGGTCTCAAATGGGTTGTTGTTTGGAAATGTTGGACTATTCCAAAGAAAGATTTCGCATTCTTCGAATATCATTTCTAGTCATTTTTGTTTTGTTTTTATTTGTACGAGTTAGTTGTAATAGAAGAAGAAGAAGAAGAAGAAGAAACAATGATGATCATTAAATTAACTTATGTTAGAATTAAATGAGAATGAAAATAAAACGTTCTCATCGAAGCGATTCCTTTTTCCATCTGGCCGGAGTCGCATTCTGACGTTTCACTATCGCTTTCAATCCTGACTACTTACTCTACACAAAACTTTCTCTTATGGTGTGGACTCATCACACACACACACACACAGACATACGTCTTTACTTCAATCAAACTCTAACTTTTATTTCTAATTCACTTTTGACGATCGTGAAGATGAATTGAAAGCTTTTTTTTTCTTCTTCTTCTTCTTCTTTTCCCCCACGTCCTCTCATTTTTATTCTTTTTTTTTTTTATCTCCTTTCACTTAACAAACCATCTGCATACTATGCATGCTAGATCAAAATTAGTTGTTAATTAACAGAAAATGAGATAGAATAATTTTAATTACAATAATAATAATAATAATAATAATTATTATTATTATTATAAACACGCGATGTATTAAATTCATTTTCGCCTTTTGTCTGAGAGAAGAAGAAGAAAAAGAAAAATATGCCATAACTTATTTTTTTTTTTATCGCCTAGTCACACGCGTATGCAAGAATTTGTAATTCGTGCGTGCGTGCGTGCGTGCGTGCATGCGTGACTTATTTATGTGTATGTGTATGTGTATATGTATATTAAATATTTATTTGCATCGCGAGAATTATCGCGCCTAAGGGAAAAAAGCGTATCGTTTGGTTTGTGTGTTTCTTCGTTCGCGAACGTTTCATTTCGTTTCGTTTCGTTTCGTTTAGTTTAGTTTAGTTTAGTTTGGATTCAACAAACGCGAGTTTAGGTTCGTCGAACGATAATTGGACGGTGTTTTGGTTTAATTGATGCATTTACACGCGTCGAAGAGAAATAGGAGGAGATGGTGGAGGAGGTGGAGGAGAAGAGAAGCTTGTTGACATAGCTCAATGGAAAATTCAACGTGCGTGTATATATCTTTGTATGTATGTATGTATGTATGATGTGTGTTTGTGTGTTTTATTTATCGAGGGAATTCATTCAATTCGTTTGAGACTTTCCAAGAAATTCTATTTTTTTAATTATTATTTACCTTCGTTAATTTATTTTTTATTTATATCAAGATTTTAACGATAATCGAAGAAAATCAACGTAGTATTTTGTTGTAGTTTATTTTTTGTAATTTTTGTATTTAGATTTTCACTAAGAATTTATTTAAAATATTGGATGTAATTTCACCCTTATATTATTCTATATATAACATATTAAATATTTTTTTATTATATTTAATAATTTATTTATTTAATATATATTTTATCTTAAATATTACATATATTTTATTAGATTTATTAATTTATTCATTTATTCATTTAATAGATATTTTATATTACATATTTTATTATATGTTACCTTAAAAAAATCGAAATTATAGGATGTCAAGATTCATCATAATCGCTTGATGTGTGTATGTGTCCTAAATAATTAACCTATAAGAATAAACCCCCTAATATTTAATCACTCACCGACACATTTGATATGTGCTTGACATTTCACCATATGAAGAATCTATTCTATATATATAAAACACTTATTAAAAAAATGTATTAACTAAATTTATAATACACACACACATATTCATATATATATATATATATATACACACATAGGTATATATAATAAAACATAGATAATCCGATAAAGGTTGTATTTCATTTTTAAATGTTACTTTTATAGGAAATAAAAAAAACGAAAAAAAAAAAGAAAGAAACTAGGTAGGAGTAGTAGATTATTTGATACGATTGGTATATAGGAATAGAACATTCACTAATCCTCCCGCGACAAGGACAAACATTGTGACAGGATGACGAGGAGACACGCCTACCTATCAGTCATTTATCAATACCTATCGCGACAACCTGGTGGGTCGGGGGAGGGGGGAAGGAGGGAAGGGGGTTGGTTGGTTCGGGGGGGGTTTAGGTGCGAGAAGGGAAACTGTTGTACGCGTTAAGGCAATGCCAGCTAATAAAATATGTATCGGTTTAAAGTGGTAGGCGTCCCTTATCGTTTGAGCACGTGCGCTCGCGCTCGCGCGAACGACACTTTCATCGTGCTCTGTAATTTTCTTCGAGGCGATCGACCGAGTCAGCTTTATATCCCTTTATTTCCCTTTTTTTCTTTTTTTTTTTATCCTTCTTCTTCTTCCTCCTCATTTTTTTCCTTCTTGACCACAACAGTCCTTTCAAAACACGATTATACGAAACGTCGTGTATGCGTACGAAATGAAATATTTAATCCACAACACACACCACCATTGATGAGAATGAAATGGATTTTTCTTTTTTTTTTTCTTTTTTCTTTTCTTTTTCTAAAACGAATCGATTGGTCAGAATTATTATATTGAGTTATTATTATGGGGATTATGGGGAATGATTAATTTTATAGGAGAGTATTTTTGATTTAAATGTAGATCACAAGAATGCAAAGTTTCTCGTAGTTATTTGATATTAAATATAATATAATATTATTTTATAATTTGTATAAATAATAAAAATAATATTATATATAAAATACTAATAAATATAATTGAATATAATATTATTTATTAATTTATTAAATAATTAATTTATATAATATTATTATAATCTTCTCTTATCTCTATAAAATTCTCCTGTCACAGTGTTTGTTATTCTTATTCTCCGAAACGACTTGACCGATTTATATGAAATTTTTTGTGTATATTCGGTAGGTATGAGAATAGTTTTTCTTATATTTCTTATACCCCTGAGTGATAAGGCTGACCCATCATAATTATTTTTCCTTTAAAAGGATATTAAGAAAAAAGAGAAAAAAAGACAAATGTTATGTGCGTAGATTCAGATCTATCTATATATTTATTAATCACAGCAACGCGTAGCTGGGGCACCCCTAGTATTATAATATATATAGTATAATATAATATAAATAATTATAATATAATTATAATATAATATAATATAATTTGAATATAAATATAAATAATAAAATTATATTGTTATTATGTATAATATAATATTTGTTATATTTAATTATATTTAAAATAAATATATAATAATAATAATAATAATAATATATATATATATATATATATATATATATATATATAATAATATTTTTTTTATTTAAAATATAATATTACTATTTTACCCCATAAACTATAAAGAATGGTCCCACATATAATGGATCTTTTTTTTTCCAACAGCAACACAAATACTAGTTACAACAGTAATAGTAACAGTAGTAGTAGTAGTATTAGTAGGTATATACTTTTCGCGCAATATGTTGCATTTTTACGAGAACGTTGGACACGGGCGGCACTGCTCGCAGATGCGTGTCCTCTAAATGTAAAAAGTAAAAGAAGAAGAAGAAGAAGCAAAAAAAAAGTGAGCCCGTAGTTGATACGATCTCGGAAACAAAAGTTTAAGAGGGATGGAGTTGTAGGGGAATATACCAGGTATATATACCTCCTATAGATTCACATACACACACACATGTACAAAATATAGCCCACCACCTTTCGTGTATTTTATATAAAGTTGCGTTAGAAAGAGAAAGAGAGAAATAAAAGCATATATATAACACACAGATGCGGCAGAATTTTTGTTAAGGTGTGGCGTCCCGAGGACTAAGCACCATGATAGCAAGGGTTGAAATACTCTCCCTCCTTCCCTCCCTTCCTCCCCTTTTCCTCTTTTTCCATCCACAACCATAGCCGCCATTTTTGATCAACTCTCAAGATAACTCGGAACAGCTGGGAAATTTTCTTTTTTCTCTCTCTCTCTCTCTCTCTCTGTCTCTTTTTTTTTTTGCTATTCTATTCTTCTGTTTCTGTCCTGTCATAAGAAGAAAAAGAG
Organism: Polistes dominula; assembly: GCF_049000335.1. Lineage (NCBI taxonomy): Eukaryota > Metazoa > Arthropoda > Insecta > Hymenoptera > Vespidae > Polistes > Polistes dominula. The sequence goes on from NW_028300963.1 coordinate 4,220,237, forward strand.
GGGTAGCTAGGCTCTTACCCGTTTAAAAAAAAAAAGCAACGAGTTTAGGAATGCGTGTTAGTTACATATGTGTGTGTGTTTTTTTCCTTCTTCTTCTTCTTCTCTTTCTTGGTTGGTTGTTTCTTTCTAAGCTATCCCATTTAATTTCGTTCACGAAATGGCGAATGATTGTAAAATGGCGTCGTCGTTTTATCGAATCTACGTTGATTTGTTTTAGGTTATGTACAAGTTATGGAACGTTTTGAAACGTTTTGAAGATTATAAAAGAGACAGGGACATACATAATACACCATTTTAGTTTGTTTTACACTACATTATAGTTACTGTATATATACTTTTGTTTTCTTTTCGCGGTATCTTTCGTTTTGTTCTTTCACTTTTACCTCACAGCCAATCTTGTTAACGCTTTGTTTAATCGTCGGTACTCACGTGACTGGTATTTAAAGTTCTTTAGATCATAACTAATCGTAAATACTTAGTTGCGCGTAATTATTCACGATTAAAAGATTACGATCGTTCCTCGTTAATGCGATAGAAGATAAAGAAAGAAAAAGCAAAAGCAAAAAAAAAGAAATAGAAAGAAAAGAAAAAACAACAACGATCATCAACGAAACAAGTAATAATAAGTATGTACCTTACACACAGGGTTAAAACACACGTCTATTGTGTTTACAAATAAATTAAATGAAAAATCATGAGAACATTAAATATTATAATAATAATAAGAAGAATAACAATTGTACGATATGACGGAAATATTAAAAACGATATTAGAAATGAAAAAAAAAAAAAAGAAAAAAAGAGTAAAATGAAAAAAACATTGAGTGAAAGATTTCTAATGGAGATAAGATGAAAAATCATTAATCTTAATGCACCACGAGGTTTCTTATTTAAAGTAAGGAATATTTTTTCATTGTAGATAAATAGAAAAAATAAAATAAATAGTAAAAAAATAAACAATAATAATAAGAAGAATTATTTGCAAATAAAATACAATAAAATAACACAGAATAAAATAAAATAAAATAAAATAATATACAATCAAATACAATACAATAAAATACAACAAAATAGATTAAAATAAAATAATATAAAATAGAGTAATATAAAATAAAACAGAAAATAGATATAAAATAAAATAGAAATAATATAAAATGGAAATAAAATAAAATAAAATAAAATAAAATAAAATAAAATACAATAAAATAAAATAAAATAAAATAAAATAAAATAAAATAATATACAATAAAATAAAATACAATAAAATAAAATAAAATAAAATAAGATACTTTGGTGAGAGATTATCAGATAGATGATCGAGTTAGGATCAACGCGCATCTGTTGAATCAGATCATCGATCTATTTCTTCAAGAAGGGTACAGAAGAGAAGAAGAAGAGTAGTTTTAGATCCTTAAAGGATCGCGCTGGGCCAAGGGCTTACTTTACTTTGAAGTTATTTTGTTTTGTTTTCTCTCTGTTGAGTTGGTTCGTATCTTCGTGGAGCGAGCTGCACGTACGCAGAAGGAAGGTAATGCTCGGAGAAGTTGCTCGTTAACGGCTGTCCTACACGCTCTCCTGCCTCCCTTTTCTTTTCTCTTCTACGTCCTTTCGATCCTTATCGTTAGGACCGTGCCTTCCTTGCCTTGCCTTGCCTTGCCTTGCCTTGCCTTGCCCTGCCGTGCTGTGCCACCACACTCTCTACACCATACCACACTCCCATACCCATACCAATACCAATACGATACTATGCAACCAACACCAACACCATCATCATCATCAGTACACAGTATAGTTCACGTTCTATTACGAGTTACGGTTCTAAGATCGTTCTTGGACATTCCATACGATGAAAGTCTTGTTTTTTGTATATTTTTTTTCTTGTTTAGGTCAAAATTATTTTTTTATATGGGATGCATTTTATTTATTTATATATTCTGTATTTTTTATATTATATATATAAATATAAAATTAAATTAAAAATATAAATATAAGCATATTAAATAATTAAAAATTTATATTAAATTATATTTAAATAATATTTTATGTTATGTTATATTATTTTATTTTATTTTGTTTCTATTTTGAATTATTTTTTGTTTCTATTTTATTTTATTTCTATTTTATTTTAATTTAATTTAATTTAATTTAATTTAATTTAATTTAATTTAATTTATTTTCTTTTATTTTATTCGATTTTAATTTATTTTAATTTAGTTTATGTTATTTTATTTTAATTTAGTTTATGTTATTTTATTTTAATTTATTTTATTATATAATTTTATATAATTAATATATATTTGTAATTTAATATTTTTAATAGATTAAAAAATTTTGTATATTTAAATATATTATAAATAATATGTGTATATATATAGGTGTGTTACGTTTTTAAAATTTGTTATATAATTTGTTTCAAACTTTTCTCTCTTTATCTCTCTCTCTCTCTCTCTCTCTCTCTCTCTGTTTCGATTTGAATGAGATACGTAAAAGATTTCACGAAGATCATCGGATATTTACGAGATTCGATTAAATTCGATTGGTTTGGTTGGCATGTGCCACGCGTTTTACAAGGGGCCCTTTCCCCCACCCCTCCCCTTTTCATGTTATCGCGTTAAAGTTTTCGCCTGGTTATACTCGACAAAACGTCTTTTTCTCTTCCTTCATTCCTTCATTTCTTCTCTCTTTCTCGTTTTTTTTTATTATATATCTTTTTTTATTTCATTTATACGAGGAACGAAAAGAAGAAGAAGAAGAAGAAGAAGAAGAAGAAAATAAAATTAAAATAAAAAGAAAAAAAACAACGTAACTTTACGTACATTCGTACGACTCCGAGGAAAGCTGGAATCGTCGTCTTCGTCGTCGTCGTTCTTGAAATCACACACACATATATATATATATATATATATATATATATACACACATACACAAATAATACACACATACTTGGCCATTTGGCGGAGAAAAGGGTCGGAAATTTATAACGCGCGTCCTCGAGGGACGTGGCCTGAAATATTCAACGCTCTCCGCGAGAATAAGCAGTAAGAGAGAAAGAGAAAGAGAAAGAGAGAAAAAGAGAGACAAATGTTAAAAAAAAAAGTACACGAGGAAATAAAATAAAATTTAAAAAAAAAGAAAAAAAGAAAGAAATCCAAAGAAAGAAGAAGAAAAGGAGAACGATTTCGTCGAGATCGTCGTCGGTATAATTCTACTTATAAGAGAACCATCTTTTTTCGGTGTCTTTCTCCCCCACTCTCCCTCTCAAACAGCAACAACCCTAAACTTCTTCTTCCTCCTCCTTTTTATTTTTTTTTTAAACTTCTTTCCTCTCTTTAAACTCTCGCGAATTCTCGTTTCGTCGGACTTTACGAGCATTCTCTCTTCGTAAGCTAGAAGCAAAAGTGACATTCTCGAGATGTTACCAGTCGAAAAGTCGAGCCTTTTATTTATAAAAAAAAAAAAAAAAAAAAATAACATAAAAAATAAAATAAAATAAAGAAAAGAAAAGAAAGAGAGAATCGTCTCGTTGTTCGCGTGGGGGTCAAAGTGTCGTGCTCGGTTTGTATCGAACTTCTCTCTCTCTCTCTCTCTCTCTCTCTCTCTCTCTCTGCCTCTGCCTGTCTGTCTATCTATCTATCTATCTATCTCTCTCTCTCTCTCTCTCTCTCTCTCTCTTTTTCTTTCTCTCTCTTTAACTTTTACGATTTTATCTTGAAAGTTTCTTCTCCAGATACAGCAAACTCCCGAAGTGTAGTACCTATGTGAAGAAGTAGCAACAAACTCAACACACACATACGATGATATTTGTTTTACGTATATGTAGAAATATAAAAATAGCGAGAGAGAGAGAGAGAGAGAGAGAGAGAGAGAGAGAGAGAGAAAGAGTTAGGTGAAAAAGAGAGGTGGCAAAAAGAAAGATGAGGTGGGTGGTAAAAGGTAGGGGTAAAGACCGCAAGGTTATCCTTACCGATCTTTCCGACGGAAAACGAATAGTCTTAGGTTGTTTTTATTCCGAAGTAAGGGCCATTGTGTGTGCTTTCCTTTCATGCGACACTCTCTTCGCATTTCCCCCTCCCCCTCCCTCCTCCCCTTGTCCTCTTCCTCCTCTCTTTCGTCTAGATTCTTCTTCTTGTAATTTTTTGTAAAATGTTTTTTCTACGAATGATTTTTTGAAAGAGTTATTACCGATGAATGTTCTAAAAGTTTCTGAGTAAAAGATGGTCGCAATTTTTTTGATAATAGTTGATATAGTCGAACGTAAGAGTTCGAAAATATTAACCCTTTGGTTTAAACATTTATTTAAAAATTACTTTGAAATATTATTATATATATATTTTTTAATTATATTATAAATATTATAATAATTTAAGGTAATATTGAATTATAATTTTAAATATTATAAGAACTTAAATTAGGATTAAATTATAAGTTTAAATATTATAATAATTTAAATTAATATAAAATAAAATATCAAATATTATAATAAATTAAATTAATATTAAATACAATAATTAATAGTATAATAATTGAAATTAATATTAAATATAATATTAAATATTATAATAATTTAAATTAATATTATATAAATTATAATTTTAAATATTATAATAGTTTAAATTAACATTTAATTATAATTTTAAATACAATTATTTAAAATAATATTAATACGTTGCCGCCACACTTTTAATTTGACGATCGTTCTTAGAAACACAAAGATTGGACGACTATAGTCGTCTTGTGCGGCACACAACGTGTTAAATTATAATAATATCACACACAAATATTTATTTTATTAATTTGAAATAAAGCAGAGTATGAACTACAGTTAAATCTCGTTTTAGTTTCAATGACGTATCAGAGCATCATAAGCGTCTTTGTCCAAACAAATGCATGACGTATTAATACGTCGAATATAACCAAAGGATTAAAATTACGACGACCTGTTTGAACAGTGCAATGTAAAAAAAAAAAAAAACATAATTTTCACTTTATTTTCTTTCAATCATTATATAAAATTCTTCAAAAGAAAGAACATTTTTCAATATGATTATAAAATAACTTAAAAATAAGATAAGATAAGATAATAAAACGTTTTAGATTTTCAATTTAAATACCAAAACGAAATATCATAACCAATAATTGACATTTATAGTGTCCAACCATAATTTTGTCACTTAATGATAATAAACATACATACACACACACACACACATAAAGACATATATATGGGAAAATCTTACTCTTGTGGTATATAAAATATGATTTGAAAAAACTAACGCGATAATATGCTATCAATCATATATATAATCGTAGTAAACCGATACGTCTATTTAATTATTTAAATGGCGGTAATAAACGAGATGCAATCAGCAATCTAGTCGAGTTTAATCGCGCATGCCGTACGTCTAATTCGATGAGGCTTACGTTAAAAGCTCTTACGTCTAATTTTACGCTCCATTAGTAATACCACTAGCCGGTATCTTTGATGACTGTTTTATATATATATATATATATATATCTTTTTTTTTCAATCATTCATTTTCATTTTCATTTCATTTCTTTTCTTTTCCCATTTTCATAATGAATCGTTTAATAAAACATCTATGAACACCGATTCAAAAAAAAAAAAAAAAGAAAAAAAAAACACGCAATGGGATAAATAAAATGAAACATTCATGTTTTGTGGTGTTGAGTTGGAATAGGAGGATAGGATGATGATGGTGGTGAGGGGATAGTGGGGGGGATCCTAAGTTTGTTTTCTTCTCTCTTCCCCCTCCTCCCCTCATCCCACCTTCCAAATGTATTTTATTATTTAGTAGTAAAAAAATAAAAGAATTGAGATAAAAAAAAAAAGAGAGAGAGATGATAGTAACGGTGTTGGATGTTGATATTGGTGTTGTGTGGTGTTTGGTATGGTTTATGAAAAAAACCGGCATTCGGTAGAAGGTGGGTTGGGAGCAGAGAATACGGTGACTGAATTATGTACCAGATGCAAATATATCAAAGAGAGAAAGAGAGAGAGAGAGAGAGAGAGTATTGTTGTCCGTTTGCCGACGTTCGTCGTGATCCATCCATCCATTCGTCTTTTCAGCTTCCTTGAAAATTCTCCTCATGAGATAGCAGATTTGCATCCCTTCGCACGTTGAATACGACGCCCGACTGCGTCAAGATCGACACTTTTGCTGCTGCTGTTTTTTTCTTTTTGTCTTCTTCTTATTCTTCTTCTTCTCTCTCTTATTTTTTTTTTTCTTTTTTTTTTATTCCGTTGGTCGTATTATTCCTCTCCTTTTTTCGTATGCATATATTCAATTGCGTACTTGTTTTATTTCATCATTTTTGTCGATTTTTGTAATATGGAGCAAAAGAAGTTGTACTTTTAGTTGTAGTTGGTTGTGTGTGTGGTTAGATTGTGAGATGGTGAATGGTGAATGGTGGTTGTGGTGGTGGTGGGAAAAGAGGAGGAGAAGGTGGAGTTAGAGAAGGAGAGACGACGAACCAATTAGATGGGCGGTGCACACATCCGAAGAAGAAGAAGAGAAGAAGAGAAGAAGAAGAAGTAGTAGTGGTGTGCAACCGAAATAAATTCTAAAGATTTGAGAGAGGTTTAAGAGAAAAAGAGAGAGAAAGAGAGAGAGAGAGAGATAGACTAACGAATCATCATAACTCATTAACTTGTAAATTGCTTCCGAGTGTGTCCCATATAACGTTGTAACCAAATTGCACACGTTTTACTATACAACTTTCTCTCTCTATTTCTCTCTCTCTCTCTCTTTCTCTCTCTTTCTCTCTTTGTGTTTGTATATTTCACACGCAAATATATTTCTTATTTTTTTCTATTGTTTTTTCTTTTTCTTGAGACGTTATAATATTTTGTTAAACAATATCAGCTTGTTATCCTCGGTTAGACTCTCGTGAAATAAATTTTAAATTAACAGTATTATTTGTATTGCTAAAGTTGTTTCATTGCTTTAAAATATTACATTTTTTTTTACAAATGTGTATCATCAAGTATAGAGTGTAATAAAAGTATAAAATACGATGGATATTAAGTTTTTAATGTTAGATCGTATGTAAATGTGTAATAGGACGAATCAAAGTAATGCATATTTTTTTAAAACAGTATCAACTTATTACCTCTCAATTAAACTCTCGTGTAGTAAATTTTAAACTAATAAAATGTTTTTTTATTGCTGCGAAGTTTTCTTGCTATAAATATCAAATTCTCTTACAAATGTGTATCATCAAGGATAGAATGTAATAAAAGGGTAAAATACGAAGGATATATTTTTGTTACGTTACAAAGTATGTAAATGTGTATAACGACGAATCAAAGTAATGCAATTTTATTAATACCATCATATATATATATATATATATATATAGTTATTCCATATGCAAATATTCTTTTGCATAAGTACCAATTTATTTTGTTGCTTTACAATATTCAACAATCTTAAATTCAATTCAATTGAAAATAGCAAAACTATAATATAACTAACACAACCAATCATCAAGGATAGCAATTTTATTAAGACCATTCTATATATATATATATATATATATATTATACAATAGCAAATAGCAATTTATTTTGTTACTTTACAATATTCAATAATCTTAACCCGAATTTAATTAAATAGTTCAAAACAAAATAGCAAAACTATAATTTTAACCAACACAACAACCAACCATCAAGGATAACACAACTTCTTCTATTAAAAAAAAAAAAAAAATAATAATAATAATAATTAATCTTAACAAAATTATTTTACATCAAAGATCAAATGTGCATTATGCATAAAACCTTACAAACAGTCTCATATATCATTCGTAATAATAATTATTATAAATTCACATAACATAAGTAGAAATTTAATTATTAACCAAATCGATAATTCAAGTCAGGTATTTTTGAACAATCTTTCCTTTTCCATCTTTTTTTTCTTTTATTTTCATCATCCTCTTCTTCGTTTTTGTTTCTTTCTTGTTATGTTCTATCATTTTCTCTTTCTAACTTGTTAGCTACTTAAGATTCGGTATGCCGCGAGAGTGGTCGACCAGTTTTCTCAGAGCACGAACGAAGCAGCCATGAATCGATCGATCATCTTTCGAGCAGGCAACAGTCAGCAACAGCAAAGAGAAAACGATTGTTGTCTCCTCGTTTCAAATCCGCGGCCCTCTTCGAATATATACGTCTTCTTATCCTTTTCTAACATGTATATGCATACACACACATTCCTACACACATACACACATATACACATACGCAAATATACAAAGAGGAGACATTTATGCATCTACAGGTAAAAGGTATATGCGTTGTTTTTAGCTCATGGTTCGTTCGTTCGTTTGTTCGTTCGATCGATCGATCGATCGATCGATCGAACCATTGATTATACCTCATGGATGGATGTGATGGGTTGTTATATTAGATACGAAAAATGTTTTCTCTTTCAAATATTTCTATTGGAATATATTTCTACATATCGTTATATAATTATTTATTCAGATCATTTCTCTCTCTCTCTCTCTCTCTTTCTTTCTCTCAACAAAAAATTGCATATCACATATTTTATCATCATCGTCATTGTCATCATTGTTACGTTGCTATTTATTCAGGGGAGGGGGTTAATATTTTATTATTAATATTTAAAACCTATATACATAATATAGGTTTAATACATAACCTTTATTTTAATAATATATAATATTTATAATATAATATAATTATATATATAATATATTAATATTATTATATAAATATAATATTAATAATATAATATTAATAAATATATTAATAAAATAAAATATTATATAAATATTATATATGCATATATATGCAATATAATAAATATAATACATTAATATTATTATATAAATATAACATAATGTAATTTTTAATAAGGTTTCTATATAACCTGGATAAAAAACATATAACCTATATATGTATATAGGTTTAATAAAACCGTAACTTATATATTTATATAGATTTATATATACCTATATAACATATAAGTTAATTTATTTTACAAAAATATATAATAATTATAACAATCCATGAATAACTTTTATTAGTAATGTCAAATAACATTACCCATCATCATTTTTATTCTAAATGAACATTATGTTAAACTTGACGAAACCATAGTATCCAATGCACCCTCTATTACATTTATTTATTTAACAAATGATTATAGTTATATCAAACAAATCGTAGATAGACAAAAAAAACACACTAACGATAGGGGTAGAAGGAGAGAAGACCCCACCCATTGCTGGTGAAAAAAATATCACGAAAATCGTGAACCAAAGTTTCCTCCCCCCCCTAAATCCTTTCTTCCATATTCTAGAAGAGTCGTCAACGGGGGGGGGCGAATGGAAGGGGTGACGAGGGGTTGGTTTGTTCTGCATTCATTCCTCTCAGAGGGAAGTTCCTGGGAAGTGAGTTTCATAGGGGATGATGGTAGGGTAAAACAGAATAACACCGACCAAGGGAGGATTCTGTTCTTCTTCTTCTTCTCTTCGGGGTTCTCCCTTTAGGGCAGCTGTGCTGCGAAAACTCCATTATCATTGGTCACGATCTCGATGTATCCCGGTGGAGCTTACGGAAACTTACCCCCACTAACGTGTTTTACCCTTACGGATAGCTCGAGGACCAATCCTATCCTATCTATCCCTTCTAGAAAAAGGGGGAAGAAAGTAGTACGAGACAGACACCCTTACTAACCTCCCTCCCCCCTCCCCTTCCCCCTTTGTAATATATTCGCTGTGGGATATCAAATCGATCGTGGATAAAGTTAGAATCAAAAATGAAAGTGTATGTACCGACGTAACATTTGTTCACGTTTGAATCATAATGTAAATTCTTTTATGTAAAATGATAGATTGTGTATTAAATTATACGACAGTTTCATTTTTTCTTTTTTTTTTTTTTTAACCATTGATTTTAATCAAAATGAAGAAAAATTAATCTCTTAGGAGGCACTGCTAAATTTTGTGCAGAGCTGTTTCTCTGTAATGGCAGTGTTCAATGCCATTTAGTACATTGAAATAAAGTATTTAATGATTAAATTATAATTTTTCATTAAAATATATTGCATGTACTTTAATTTTAACAATTTAACTTTAATAATTAATTAAACAATTAGATATGATATATTTTAAAAGATGTTATCCATAAAAGCCACTAATAGTGGTGCTGTGCGTTGTATGATGGCATTCGCGAAAGCCATTATAATGGCGCGTAGTATCTAAGAGATTAAAATTTGAACTGCTATACAGACATATATGCGTTTATCAATATGAATATATAATAAAATTGTTTTACGTATTGATTTATTGTTTTGAGTTTTGTCACGTGAAAATTATATTAATGAGACAAATATTCTTGAATTATCGAATATAATTTATTATTAAATCTGGTTGTTAATAATAATCTATTCCGTCTGTATATAAAATATTTTAACTAAAATTATTCAACACTCAAAGGGTTGTCAGTTGTATCGTAACACGAAATTCGTTTTTAGTATTAAACAATTTCTATTCGAGAATATTTGAAAGTTTTCATAAGAAAAAGGGGTGGTGAATGGTGGTGGTTGTAGTTGTAAATAGGCAAGTTGAGGGACCTCGGAACATGGAAAAAGGAAAGAAAAATAAAATGAAAGAAGAAAAAGAATGAATATAAGTAGAAAGGGAACGAATAGGATAGAAAAAGGGTCGCGCAGGCCAATCTAAAAAGAATCGCCTTGGAAGTCCATAAATCGTGGGCGCAACGGTAGCGGAGGATGAGAAAAAGAAAGAAAGAGAAAAATATATATATATATATATATATATATATATATATATATATATATATATATATATATATATATATATATATAGAAAAAATAAAAAAGATAAAAGAGGAACCGAGTGAGACAGAAGTTGGTTCGGTTGGTTGGATAGCTGGGTTCGTTCGTTGGTTGGGTTATTCTCCTTCATCGGTGGGCCTGCGGCCACGAAAAACGCGCGACGGTGGCGCGCTCGAATAAATCAAAGTGGCGTGAAAATCAATTGTAAGACATTCGCCTGGCGTGTTACCCCCACCATAAAACTACCATCACCACCATCACCATGACCAGAAACAACAACCACCACTACTACTACCACCATCATCAGCAGCAGCCAGCAGTAGCAGTAGCAACAGCAGGAACGGAAGCAGCAGTACCAACAACAGCAAACAGCAGACATCAAACAGCATACTTGCATCTTCTTCTTCTATTTTTCTATTTCTACTTTCGTTATTACTTTTTTTGGTGTTGTCACCCCTGGTTCCTTTGTGTTTTATTCGTTCACTGTTCTTCCTGCATATCCGTTTTTTTAAATTGTTCTCCCACTGTTTTTGTTTCAACAACAACAACAACAACAACAACGACAACAACTAGGTTCAACATTAGGTTCTCTTCTTCTTCTTCTTTTTCTTCATCATCGTGTCGTAGTTTTGGTTAGGGTTGAGGAGGTGTGAGGAGAGGGGAACGTTAGGTATAGGACAAAGTCAATACGTAGGAAACTCCGCGCAAACGCAGCGCGCAATAGGAAGAGCGCAAAAGCATCGCGCAAACGCCGACATTCAGCCAATGCGAATTTAGCTCGCGACGCACACATCGCCGTGTTCGGCCATCGCGCATTTTCGCCTTCCATCGACATAGAAAGAAAGAGAGATAGATAGATAGATAGATAGAGAGAGAGAAAGAGAGAGAGAGAGAGATAGGTTGCTAGCTAGCTAACTTCTACATTTCTTTTTCTAACCAACACATATACGTATTTATATGTATGAATGTATAACCGTATTACTACTTTAAACTTTTTCTTTCTTCGTCACAAATATGCAATATTTTTCAAGTGTGTGTGTGTGTGTGTGTGTGTGTGTGTATTTTGTCGTTTTATCCCTTCCTAAATTTATTTCTTTTTTTTACATACTGAGACTGACTCTGAGACGACCATTTTATTTTCTTCTTAGATATTTTTTGTCTTGTAAATTTATTTTAACAGGACACGTATAAGAAAGAAGAATAAAATACAATGAAAATAAATCCTGGATAAGGGAATGGGGAAGCCATTTCGTTAGGTTTTAATCCAATTATTCATTAAGTTTATATATATTCCATTTGAAATTGTTAAAAGAAAATTAGTGTTTTCGAAGAAGACATAGAAAATCGTTTTAAGCTCGTTTATAAGGGGGTAGTGGTGGTAGTAGTAGTCTCTCTTATCTGAAGCTTTCGTGCTTAAGCTTCTAAAACAATGGGGTAGGCTTCGTTTTCTCTCTCTCTCTCTCTCTCTCTCTCTCTCTCTTGAATCTCTTTCCTTAGGTTTACACCAACTACGAGTAATGGCTCGAGACTTTGAGTTTATTTATTACTTTGGTGGTTGTATTCTAAAACACACACACACGACACAACAAGGAATTTCAAAAGACAGTGACCACCATCACTACCACCATATTACAGTCTTATGTTAGGGTAATACTTAACAACAAGTTTATAACATGAAACCTAGTTATAGTTCGTTGAATAATCGATACTCCAATTGGTGAACAGAAATCGAAGCTTAACGTTTTAACGAATAATAATCCTCGTTTATATGTCGTGTGTTGTATCGTTGTACATTTTGTTAGTCTCTAAATGACGCGTAATGTTACCACCCTACTACTACTACTACTACTACTACTACTACTACTACTACTACTACTACTACTACTACTACTACTACTACTAACTGTGTTTAAACGCGTTTGATAACGTTTAAGCATTCTAATGAACACTTCGTTCAAAATAGCTTTTAATCAGATACGCGCGAGATAATTCGTGTTTAATTATGTTTACTTCTATATACGATTTGGTATACATAACGAAATATATACAATAGTTAAATTACATTTGTTAATACATTTAACCATAATTATTGTAAAGTATAATAATACGTAGATTGTTTTATCTTGAATATATCACGTTACTTGATCATAGATCATAAAAGATAATTTAATGTTTATAATTGTATAAGTTTTATTAATGAATTATTTAAGTGATATGCTTATCTAAATTAAAAAAAAAAGGTTAATTTATTCAATATAATAATTCATGATTTTAATGAAAATATTTAGTAACATTTAAATGTTTACGTAATTTATTGTATATTGAATTATATTGTATGATTTTTTTTCGATTGATCAAAAATCTAATTAATCGATGTCATTTAAATTGATTTATATTTTTGGGATAATCTTCATAAAAAAGAAACGTATTAAATGATTTTTATAATCTTATCGGTACGATCGAAAGAAGATATTTATGTTTACGCGTTTTTAAGCGTTATCAGATATAAAAAATAAAAATAAAAAAAGAAAAAGAAAAAGATAAAAAAACAAAGAAGACAAGGAAAGAAAATGATTGAGATTTCAATATAAAAAATTTACACGTATCGTTTATTATTATTATTATTATTATTATTATTATTATTATTATTATTATTATTATTATTATTAAAAAAAGAAAAAAAAACACAAAGAAGAAAAGGAAGGAAAATGATCGAGATTTCAATATGAACAATTTGCGCATATCTTTTTATTTAATATTAAATATTTATTTAATAATTTAAAAAAATAACAAAGATTAATTTAAAATTAAAAGATTACAAAAATTAACAAAAAAAAAGAATTTAAAATTAAAAATAATAATAATTTAAAAAAAAAATTAATATAGTATAAAAAATAATCGATAAATTATTAATTCGATCAAATTTTTAATTAATTATAAATTTAAAAACATGAAAATAATTAAAAAAGAACAAAAAATCGATTTAAAGTTTACGAACGACTATAACAACGAGTAAAAGGAGGAAGCAGAAGAAGAAGAAGGGGGTTGGAAGGTGAGAGAGGGTTAGGTGATGGTTGATGGTTGGTGGTGGTGGTAGTGGTGGTGATTTGGTTTGCGTAGTAGGATAGTCGTTCTTGCGATCACCACGAGTTATTTATTGCTGTCGTATAAAAGCGATTCGAGGAGCGGCTATATTCCTGAACGACAGTCATGGACTTCGACAAACGTGATGGTGGTGGTGGTGGTGGTGGTGGATAGGTGTACTCTTATTACGTCTTTCTCTTATTACGTCTCTCTCTCTCTCTCTCTCTCTCTCTCTCTCTCTCTCTCTCTCTCTCTCTCTCTCTCTCTCTCAGACATTCTCCTTTTTCTTTTTTCTTTCATCGTAACAGCTTCTCTTTTAAAGTTATTTACCATTTGCGCCTGATAAATTGTATTTCAAACCTTCTTCTATGCAAATTTTACTTGTCAGTATAAACATTAGTTAACGCGTTGTTATTGAAATATATTGAGACGTAAATATATACTTAATACACATAATATTATACATAACTGCATATATGTATATATTTATAATATGCATACGTGTGTATGTAGAATGTTTGTATGCATAATAAATCTAATTGGGTTTGTTAGAAACAAATTTCCTGTTGATTGAATAAAATAGATCAATTATTCAATTTTTTTTTTTTTTTTTAATTAAGTAGATACGTTATCGTGACTTTATTTTTTATCTTGTTGTATAGACTATAATATATTTTTGTTGAATAATTATTTCTAATTGAAAGTAAAAAAACAATATTTATTAATATGGTTATGTTGAAATATCGTAAACTGAAGTACCACACACACACACAAATATATATATATATATATATATATATATATATATATTTTATTTATATAATATATTATATTATAAATTATTAATTAATATATTAACAAAATTTAAAATTTAGAATATTATAATTTAAATAAAATCTTTCACGATTTATTAACAACGTATATATAAACGTTTAATAATAATAATAATAATAATAAAAATAATGTGTGTTATTGATGATTGTAATATAAAACAGTTAATGTATTAGAAAGAAAAGGATAAAAGATGAACGAGAGAGAGAGAGAGAGAGAGAGAGAGAGAGAGAGAGAGAGAGAGAAATATATATATATATATATAATGAATGAGAAACGAGGACGAAAGGAACCTCGGTCAACGTAAACAACGTAAACCGCCGTTTGGAGTAACTGCCGTTGTTGGCTTACAACAACAATAGGGACAAGATAATGACGCTATAAATAAATAATAATACCACGGTCTATGCGCGTTAGAAAGGTCCTCCTCCTCTCAGTGTATCTTTGTACCTCTTCCATGCTACACCACAACACTGCCGTTACTCTTTCCCCACTTTACTTAATATTCCAAGATCTACGATGTTTCTTGGATATTATTTTTATTTTATTAATACTAATACAATATATATACAGGTATATAATATTCATATTTAATTAACTTTTAATATTACATACTAGTTTCAAAAAAGCTTTAGTTTTCTGTTTTTTTTTTTTTTTTTTTTTTTTTTTTTTTTTTTTTTTTTATAAATTAATTCACAAAAACACATCGGTGGTTTATCGGAAATCGAATGATACGAAAGTAATATTATTTTTATTATATATATATATATATATATATATATATATTTAATTAACTTTTAATATTGTATGTTTGTTTCAAAAAAAAACTTTCATTTAGTTTTTTATATATTTTTTCAACTAATTTATATAGCAACACACATATGTGTATATACATATGTAAGGATCCAGTAATATCATCGGTGGCTTGTCGAAATTTTGATTGGTACGAAAATAATATTATTTTGTTTTTTATATATTAATACTAATGCAATATATATATACAGATATATAGTATTCATATATAATTAACTTTTAATATCGCATACTTGTTTTAAAAAAAAACTTTCATTTCGTTTCCTATGTTTCTTTTTTTTTTTTTTTTTTTAAACTTATTTACAAAAACACATATGTGTATACGTATATAAAAATCCAATAGTATTATCGGTAGAACACGATTATCAAAATTTCTATTAGTACGAGAGTATTATAATTTTTAGATATAACATTTAAATGAGAGAGAAATTGATATTAATTCATGTTGCTAACAACTTTCATTAACCTATGTATTAATATAGAACAGGAGAATCTTAGATCATCAATTAGAAGGGGATGATACACATACTTACACACACAAACACACACATATAATTTCAACGAAAAAAATGTTCATTTCTACAAACGTATATATTTAAATGTATTATTTGTTTATTTAGTATTCTTCATAACGATTCACAGAATCAAACAATACGCAGCTATGTATATGTTGGTGTGTATATACAATCATCATCAAAATTACATATTATATAATATTATCATAAACGTTTCATTCTAACGTTCTATTATCATATTACAAATTATTTCGATATAAATATAGAAAATGATATAAGTATTAAATAAGTTTGAGGTGTAGTTAATCGTTGAAAAGGAGTGTATCAAGTTGGTAGGTGCATTTATACGCTATCATTGATAGCCAAGGTGTATCAAAGTAATCGAGGCCTGGCCACCTTGTCCTAATAAGCCGAACAGGATATTCGATCCTGCCAGTGTCCGTAGCCGTGTGTCCGTACCCGTGTCCGTGGTATATTGTCTGACGTCCGTACGCGGGACAGTTGCACAATCTTTTCTCTCCTACACGCAACACGCCAACTTGATCTTGCTTTTTCTCTCTCTCTCTCTCTCTCTCTCTCTCTCTTTCTCTCTCTCTCTTTCTCTCTCTCTCTCTCTCACTCACTTACTCACATTCACATTCATACTCACATTCATTTATTCACTCACTCACTCACTCACTCATTCGTAGTCTCCATCTTTGTTGTGGGTGCGCGTCGCGATCTTTGCACACGACACCGTTAGAAAGACAAAGATAGAAAATCAAAAAGAGAGAGAGAGAGAGAGAGAGAGAGATAAAAAAAATCAAAATGAGAAAGAGAGAGAGAAAACTATGTTTCACGTTCAAGAGTATGTGTTTGTGTGTCTGTGTATGCTTTGACGTAGTAACGATATATATGTGTGTGTGTTTGTCAGGGGGGAGAGAGGGTGTCAGTGGGGTTGGTGGGAGAGAAGGGGGGTGGTGAGGAGAGAACAGAGAGGTACGTTGTAAAACGCTTGAAATGCCACGCGATCGGTGGTGTTACGCACCTGGATAGAAGTAAATATATATATATGTATATGTATATGTATATGTATATGTATTCTTGTAATATGTATATATAGTGGAAGAGAGTATATACATTATATTGAGCGTACGGATCGATTGGACTAATCCTAAACGCGATTAGAGAGAGTGTTGTGTGGACAACATTGTTCGTAGCATCGTTAGAAATGTATTAGTAGTAGTAATTGTAATAGTAGTAGTAGTAGTAGTAGTAGTTGCATCTCGTGTAGATGAAACGAAGAATGCTTTACCGAATTCTATCATGTTTTCATATTGTTATTTCGTCGATTACTATCTTTACTAATATCTTCTGTATATGTACATATGTAAGTAAGGATGTTTGACTTGGTATTAGAGAGAGATTTTGTTACATATGTATGTATATATATATATTTATTTATTTATTGATTTTATATTTGATTTGAATTTGTAGAACGAAATGTAGGTGTATGTTTTAATTAATGTCGGTTTATTTAATTGTTTTTTATTTTATTTTCGATTAATTGTCGGTTCAGTTTATCAGGGCATGACGGGATGTTAATTTATTTGATATCAATGTTTAAATGAAAAAAATTTATTAACAAAATCAAAATTATAATTTAAATTATAGTAAATATTAAATTAACTAAAACTGTTTAAATAATAATTTTTAATTTAAAATTATAAATTTGTATTATATATAAATATAAATATAATAATATTAAATTTAATAAATATTAAAATTATATTGTGTATATTATAATATAAATTTATTTATATATTTTAACAATATATATGAAAAATTTATATATTATATTATATATATTACATATATTAAATTTATATAATATATAAAATGTTATATTATTTTTAAATTTAAATAATAATTTAAAAATCTTTTACCAAATTGAACGTGTTTATAGCATTTGTTTACAATAATCAATTAAATTTTTATTTTTCATATAATTATGATACTTATATCTGAATAAAAATGTCATCCTTTAGTCATCAATATCTATTCACCCATCAATTTGACATATAATTTTTCTTTTCTTTTTTTTTTTTTCAATTAACGACAAATAATAATTTGCTTTGTTTTTTCTTCCACTACCCTCCGAAGAATTTAGAAAGGTCGTAAGAAGAATAGAGAGGGGTTGGGACTAAATGGGTATAAATCGAGAGGATAATAGTAAAGGATAACAAATAGTCGAGATCCTCGATCTTTCGAAGCAACAACGTTCGCCTCCTATCCGTTCGCATAACCGAAGGACTCGTTTCCGATAGAAATGGGCACACCACACAAGCCTCTGTGGATAATAAACGTTCTCCATGGTAACTGCTGCTGCTTCAGTATATGCGAGGATAGTAATAATACTACTATTACTACTACTACTACTACTAATAATAATAATAATAATAAATATAATAATAATAAAATAATAAAAATAATAATTACGAAGGTGGTCCAGTGCAACGATTAGCGGCCAATCGAAAGTAGCTCGTTGTTGGTGGGCATACGTCATCATAGTAAAGAGAAAAAAAGAAAGAGAGAGAAAAAAAAGAGAAAGAAAGAGAGAGAGAGAGAGAGAGAGAACAACATACTCATTCCAATCTCTCAGAATTTATTATTTTATTCATTACTTTTACATATTTTTCATGTGTCCAGATTATATCGTGGAATCAAAAGATGAATAAGATGTATACAGTGAATCATCTTACAACAACGACCTTCGGATTATTTAAGTTTTCTCGTTAAAAAAAAAAAAAAAGAAAAGAAAAAGATATTTTCTTCTCTACGTTCCATTCACACTCTCTTTTTCTTTCATTATTATGTTTTACTCTTATAGGAGAATTACCGGTGCAATAAGTGGTTGTTGCATAGAGTTAGAATCAAATGTGTTATTTGTAAGGTTAAAAACAAAAAAAAAAGAATAGAAAAAAAGAAAAGAAGAAGAAGGAAGATATGATTTTTGTTGTTCGAACACACCCGTTACATGAAATATACGGGTTCAGGAGGAAAGTACTCTCGCAAGTTGGTTAGATGTGGGTGTGTGTAAGTATAATAAGAGTGGTCCAGCAAAAGCAACAGCAACAGCAGCAACAGCAGCCTTGCTTCGGAAGGAGGCTGGGTGTGGCCGTGACTAAAAGTTCACTAGAGCACACTTAACACAGTTAAAACGCATATATATATATAGATATATAGATATATATATATACCGTTTGTTGTTTCACCTTCTCGAATAGTTTGCGATCCTTCCTTACTTTTCATATTTTCGCGAACCTGCCAATGGTTTTTTTCTTTTCAACAAGAATTTCATCTTTTTCGTTTCACATTTTTTCTTCTACTTTTTCGTTTTTTTTTCTTTTTTTTTTTTTTCAATCATTTCGATTATTATTATAGAACTGTGATTTCTTTTTTTCTCTTTAGGGTCAAAGGGTACGTGAGAAAAATGTAGGATACATATGAGAGCATGTGTGTATGTGTGTGTTGTATGCTTTTATTGCGCTCGGCCGAGCGTGAACACCTAACTCATTTTTCATTTTTAGGTCTTTCCGAACTAAAACATTACTACTACTATTACTACTGTATATATATAATACACTATCGGTCAAAATTATTTGAACCATCATCTTTACAACCAAATGATTTTCATATTCTGACACGATATATATTATATATGTAATTTTTTAATAATTTTTATGGGACATCGATCATTTTTTCTTTTCTTTTTTTTTTTTTTTGGAATGCAATGATTAAATTTAAATTGAACGAATGAAAAAAAATTTCACGCGTATTTTTGTCACATCTTGTATTGAAATTACATGAAATACAAATAACAAAACAAAATTGTATATACAATTCATCATTATCAATCAATTTAATTATCATTAGGAAGGTATATATATATATATATAAAGTATTGAAATAATTTTGACAGGTAGTGTATGTTAATAGTAAGGTAAAAATTTGTAATTTTAATCCTTGTGGTTTGAAATTAGAACAGGAAACGTTTCGTATGAAATTGTCGGGGCAAAGTGTGACCAAGCAAAGTGGTTTGTTTCACTATAACTGACTATCGTTAAGTCTTGCTTGATCATCCTGTTGCATGTCACCATGATGGTTATTTAATAATCAAGTTTGATTTTTCCTTTTTTTTTCTCTTTTTTTTTTCTAATTTTTTTTTTTTTCAATCTTGTCTTTTGGAATAGGATTTTAATGTGTGATTTGTGTATGCATTTATGCACTTCGTGTTAATCCGTTGCTATTGTTATATTACACATTTCTGAGTATTTTTTTTTTTTTTCTAATTGTAAGATTTACGAGTCGTCGTACGAGTGATTAATGTAATTCGTAGTATCGTTAAACACACACACACATATATATACACCACATCCTAGTAATATTTTATCTTTTTATTCATTAATCGTTTTTTTTTTTTTTTTATTAAGTTAATGAGAAAAAATAAAGAGACAGAAATTATTAGGAAACAATTTCCTTTTGTTCACATATTAATATTCTCAAGCGAAAATTTATTCATAAAAAAGTAAAAAACACATCTTTTAAAAAATTTTATTCATACGGTTAGACGACGATGACGATGACGATGACGACGACGACGACAACGACAACGGTCACGGACAAATGCACACACTGTTTCAACCTTGAAAAAGTACATTCACGGATGTTATAAGAGATCTTGGCTTGTCCCTTTCGGCGTCATAGATCAGGTTCGAATATATGTGTGTGTGTAAACTATGTAAGTGTGTCTACGAATAGGGAGAAACTATGTGTGGAATTGCTATTTCAGATATGATAATCGAACGTCTAGCATGTTAATGCGGAACACGGTTGTTGAAACACACTCGAGCAAACTACCATAATTTAATACTACGCTTAATGGCATTACGAATTTTACTTATCGTTTAATTTAATCTTTAAAAGATCATTCTGTTCGTATGGATTTTTTTTTTTTTAAAATTACATTTCTCAGTATTTTAGAAATATTTCTCAAACGTTTTACTTTGATTCTTTTCTGGTTTTTTTTTTTTTTTTTTTTTTTTAACTGCAATTATTAATCAGATGCCAAGTGGAAATATGAAGAACAATGATCAGAGAAAGGGTTCTTTAAATATTATATAAAATATAAATATAAAATATTATATAAAAATAATATAATATAATATAAATAATATACTATATAATAATATAAATAATATGTATAATATATATATAATATATAATATAATAAATAAAATAATACAATATAACATTATAGAAATATTATATAAATATTATATAAATATAATATTATATATTATAAATTAATATAATATAATATAATATAAATAATATAATATATAATAAATAATGTATATATAATACAATATAATATTATAGAAATATTGTATAAGTATTATATAAAATATTATATATTTATTTAAGTAAATATTATATATAGTAAATAAATATATAAATTTTATCGCTACTGTTTTATTTTTATAGACAACTATTATAATATAATTAATATTATATAAAATATTATTACTATAAAATATTCAAAACTATAGTTCTAATTTAATTTTTTTTTTTTAATTACACTACACCATTAAATATTATTCGTAACATTTTCATATATATATATATATATATATATTACACACATACACATACATACAGAGAGACAGACAATCACACTTTCGCGTCCTTCTACAAAAAAAAAAAAAAGATTATGGAAGGAGATTCTTTAGAATGGAAATACTTGGAAAGAAAGAGGTTGTGTCGAGTAAATCGAAGTTATTGAAAGATCGAGCTATCGAAGATTTATGCCACGTCGGGCCCGTTTACTTGTAAACGCTTCGGAGATGGCTATCCTTGCGGAAAGGCACAAGTGCACGGGTAAGAGAAAGAAAGAAAGAAAGAAAGAAAGAAAGAAAGAAAGAAAGAAAGAAAGAAAGAAAGAAAAAAAAGATAGGATATACGTATACACACTCACACTCACACATATACACACACCTTCATAGAAAAAAATAAAGAAAGAAGTGGAGTTGGGGGGGGAGGGGTGGGAGGAGGAGGAGGAGGAGGAATAAAGCAATGAGAGATTAAACAATAAAACCTAAGTGGAAAATAAAGTCACCAAGTAGTAAACTATACATAATTGGTTACATCTCTTTAGTTAGATAAATAAATTCTGAATAATTATTTCATCATCATCATCATCATCATCTTGATGATGATCATCATCATTATCATTTTTATCATATCTTTTTTCCATCTTACACTTTTCCATCTTTTCTCTGTCACGTTAAAGGATTAAAAATCCTAACTTAGGTGTTAGTAAGAGTAGCTAGACGGGGTTCTAGGGATTTTCATCGACTAGCGTTATCTTCGATTAGCATATCTCATCTGATCCGCGCAAGGTCTCGATTACACGTTAGAATCGAGAGAGTTAGCATGCCAACGCGAGAAGAACGAGCAAACTACATTGTCCATGACGTACGTGTTTATATTATATATATATATAAATGAGTATCTTTGTATATAAGTGTGTAATAAATTACGCGTACGTAAATGAATGTATAGTATACATACACAGAGAGTAGAGAGAGAGAGAGAGAGAGAGAGAGAGAGAGAGAGACATCATCACATGGGTTTGATCGTGCAATAAAATATGCATATACAGCTGAGGAAAAGATTAATGAAATATCCGTGAAATCGTGAAATACCTTTAACTTATAATGTCTTAACTGATTATTTATGTGAAATTCTTTACGAGTTTTCCGTATCATCTATATATTTCTCTTATTAACACAATTCGATTAGTATCTTTCGATAAGATAAAACGATTTTTATCAAAGATGATGATGATGATGATGATGATGATGATGACATTTATGTTAATTTTCATTTCAATATTTAATTATTTTCTTTTCTTTATTTTACTAAGATTCGCAATGTTGCATTTTTCTTTTATATTAATTATTATATTATTAATATATGTATTTGTAATATTTATTTTTTAAATTTAATTTTAAAATACATAAAATAAAATAGATTTAAATTTAATTATTACATTTAAATTGAAAATAAATAAAATAAATTTTTAAATTTAATTATTAAATTTAATTGTTAAAATAAATAAAATAAATTTGTAAAAATTTAATTATTAAATTTAATTTTAAAATAAATAAAAAATAAATGTTTAAACTTAATTATTAAATTTAATTGTTAAAATAAATAAAATAAATTTGTAAATTTAATTATTACATTTAATTGTTAAAATAAATAAAAAATAAATTTAAATTTGAAATATTTAATTTTATATTTACAATATTTGTAATATTATTATAATCTATTTTATAATATTTAATTTTATTATAGATATTTCGATTAGAATTATTTAAAAAAAAAAAACAATTAAATATAAAATAATTTATAAAGCCAATTGTGTGATTTAAAAATTAACGCAACGTTTTAGAAAATAATTAACAGATCAACATATTTTTTTATCCTTATTTCACATATACGAATTATTAATTAAAAAAAATTCAACGAGTCAAAATAGATTAGGTTTACTTTAATAAGAGAAAACTATATATAAATTAAATATTAAAAAATTAATAATCTACTATGGGAGTTTCATTTAATTGACATTTATTTATTAAAACAAAGACAAAAAAAGATATCAAATAGGAAAAGTCACTTGAGAAAAATGCTGAGTTAATAAAAAAGTGGGACAAAAGGTGGGTCACGTTTATACACGTTTGTAGTATTATGGTGTGTTTGTATGTGTGATATTGAGGACGATGAAGAATGGGAAAAAAGGGTAGGTAGGAAGGGTCGGGGGAGGAGGGTTGAGGGGGGGTGGGGGAGGGAACAGAAGCCACTAGTAGTAGTTGCCGAGACAATTTTTATTTATATTCCTTCGAAACAAGGACCATAAGAAGAAGAAGAAGAAGGTCGTATCTTCGTTTTTTTCTCTTTCTTTCTCTTTCTGTCTTTCTCTTTGACCATTTCTTCCTTTTCTTATTCCTGTACAGAGGGCCGCAGGGCACACCTCGTAATTCACTGCCCACGCTGGGTTGCGTTCATTCGTTCGTTGGTTCGTTCGTTTCTTCGTTCCTTCGTTCATTCTAAGAACCTAAAGAGGGTTAACCGGAATCGCGAATCAAATAAACGCTTCTGAATAATTTCACTAACCAACAACAACAACAACAACCACCCCAACCACCCTCTTCTATTACTCATCTCTTTTTATCCAATAATTTATAAATTTATTAAATCTAATTAACTAATTTAAATATTTATTAAATCTAATTTATTAAATCTAATCAAATTTTTAACCTGTTAGTTATTTATTAATGTAAAAAAAAATTAATTTAATTTTAATTTTTGGTTAATATTCACGCGTGACTTTTATAATGACGTTAATTGTATATCTTGTAAAATATATTTTTTTTTTTAAATTAAAAATTCCTGTATGTATAATATACAAATGATATGTTGATCTGTTAATTGTTTCATAAAATATTGTTGCATTAATTTTCAAATTACAATTAGTTTTATAAATTATTTTATTTTTAAGTGTTTTTTTTTTTTTTAATATTTTTAATCGAAATATCTCCATAATAAAATTAAATATTACAAAATATATAAAAATTAAATTACCATATAATTAACTTTATGTATATATTGATCTGTTAATTATTCCAGAATATTTTTAATTTATTTTTAAATCACATTAACTGTATAAATTATTTTATTTCAAGGTGTTTTTTTTTTTTTTTTTTTTTTAATATTTCTAATCGAAAAATCTCTATAATAAAATTGAATATTACAAAGTAGATAATAATGATATTAACATGTAATTAACTTCATAACCGTATAATATACTTATTAAATAATATTTATTAGCGTTGATAGAATATAAAAATAGATTGTTCTTTTTTTTCTTCTTTTTTTTTTCTATAGAGGGTTAAACTTCCGGTTTCGTTTATGAAGACACACACACACACACCATTCTTTCATATCGCTTAAGATATTTTAAAAAGAGTTATATGCGAGGATGTTATTAGCCCATTGTTTTCTTCACCATAAAATAAAAAAAAAGGAAAGAGAAATAGAGAAAGACAAGAAAGACAAGAAAGAAAGAAAGAAAGAAAGAAAGAAAGAAAGAAAGATAGGTACAGTCCAATTTACACGTCTTTTGATCCGTGAGACTTGTTTTCAACTATCGTCCCGTAAATCATCTCTCGCTCCATAAAGCTGCCCGTTCGTTGCGTCCTTTTCTTCCTTCACACCCTCTCATTCTCTACCTCTTCCTTCCTCTTCCTCCTTTACCTCTCTTCTATTTTTTTCTGTTTTTTTTTTTCTATCTTTGTCTTTTTTTTTTTTTACAGTAATGTGTCTTACAACTTTACGGTGTAATTTACACAAGGCGAATTCCACCTATCCTACAATTCTCCCTACTTCTATTTCTCACTCGCATAAGTAGACACCTTTATCTACCTGTCGTATCAATTTTATGATCACTTTTTTCTTCTTCTTCTTCTTCTTGTATTTTTTTTCTTACCCTCCTCCTCCTCCCCCTCCCACTCCCTCCCCCTTCCCCAGTTTGTGATTAATTCATTCATTTATGGCTAGTTAGATATATTTTCTTTTTTTTTCGTTGTGTATTTCAATCACGAACAACACTTTATGACTTTCCTTAGTGGGGGACTAGGAGGAGGAGAAGGAGAAGGAGGGAAGGTAGGGGTGAGGGGGGAGACTTGATCAAAGGAAATAAAAAAAAAAAAAACATGTGTGAGAGATTGATAGAAAGAATGTGGAGAAGATTAACGAGTAGCAAAACATGAAGCGACTAATTATTATACTCGTTTGGTTTATTTTTGTTTATTATATCGATACGACGAACCGTTACCAGGTGAGTTACTCGTTTTCCATCGACCTTCGATCGTAAGAACGTTCGATATATATATATATATACAATATTGCAAGAGGAGGAGGAGGAGGAGGAAGGTGGAGGAGGAAGGTGGAGGAGGAAGGTGAAGGATGATATTGGGCCAGTTGTTGTGTTAACCCTTTTCCGATCGATCGAGATTTTGATCTCATGTGGCAAAAATTTACACTCGGGTTCGTTCATCTACCTTAACCGAACTTCTTCCTAAACCTTTTTACCTCTCACTTCTTTTTCACTTCTGGTTCTACACTTTTTGTTTTTCTTATTATTTTTTTCTGTTAATTTTTTACTTACCAAGTATAATAGTAATTTTAATAAGAAAATATTTATATTCGTGTTTGGTTTGTGTTTTGCAAATTTGTAGACAATATATTTATTATATATTGCATTTGTTTTTATATATATATATATATATATATTTTTTTTTTTTTATATTTATTTTAACATTTCTATATATTTAAAATAATATTTTTTTATTATTATATGTAATTGTACTTGTATAAATATGATTATTATATTAGTTACATGTTTATGCATCCAAATGCAGTTTTATTATTAGAATATATAAAAATTCAGTGTTACAATATGTTTGTCCACTAATAATTCCGAAACTACTCAACCAATTTTCATGAATTTTTATTTTATTTTATGTGATTTTTATCAAATTAGAATATAGGATAATTTTTTATCGCGTTTATTTTGTATTTTTAATAGCAAATTTAAAGATTTATTATTTATAGGTTGTCTAGGTTTCTAAGTTTGTTTAAAGTATTCAATAATTGGCGTCGTATTTCAATTGAATTATTTCAATTTACATTAGACATAACCTTACTTTTTCTATTTTTTTTTTTCGTATATTATTAATTTATGTATTAATTAAATCGTGTATTATTAAATTATGTATAATTGTGGTACTTATAATTGACTAAATATTTTAGAATTTAAGTAAGGTTATATGTCACTTTATTTTTTCTATTTTTTTCTCGTGTATTATTAGTTTATGTATTCCATTGTAATTGTGATATTATTTTGTGTGTTGTTGTTATAATTTATTAATTAATTTAGAATTATATTAAATCAACATTTAATAACAAAACTACAGCAACGCGTGGCCAGAACATCCATCTTAGAATATACATGTTTCAACTTGAAATTTGTTGAAAATTAAATACGAATATAATTTGACGTAAAAATAGATAGAATATATTTTATATATATATTTTTTTCTTTAATTTTAATTTTGTAGTTCCTATAACACACACGTTTCTTCATTTCGGTAACTCTCGTCTTGTGTGTTCAAAAGCGAAACGGAAAGCAAGCGTCATTTCCGTTAATATTAAGCAACCCATCACCTCCTTTTCTTCATTTTCATCTTTCGTGTTTCATTATTTCTCCCTTTCATATATTCTCGTGCGAAATATCTTATATGATGTAATAATAATAATGTAACATCAATTATATACTTAAATATATATATATATATATATATAGTCTTCATAGTATTTGAGAGTTTCCTCTTGAAAATGCGAGTTTCGTTTCGTTAACGTTTAGTTTGCAAAAGTAGTTAGTAGTAGTACGCAAGTATTTAGTATAGATTAAACTGCAGTTTACGTAATCGTGTATAATCGGCGCTTTAGCATGCCCCAATGATTATAAATCTTTCAGTAAGCAAGATAAATCCATCTGACTCAAGTAAGAGAGAGAGAGAGAGAAAGAAAAATGAGAGATACCGTTTATAATACTTAAAACATACATACGCACTTATGTTAGATCTCTCACTCTTACATTATCATTTTTTTTCCTTTTTTTTTTTTTTTCTAAAAAAAAACTCATTTAACAAGTTTACAGCAGTTTGTTTTCCTCCTTATTATTATTATTATTTTTTTTTTATTTCTATTTTTTTCATTTGTTTACTTTGTCTTTTTTTTCACAAACGTCATCGTATTCTTTCTAAAGAATGAAAGAAAGAAAGAAAGAAAAAAAAAGGTAACAAGTAATTTATACCAAGCTAGAGAAAATGAGATTAGTCGTGTGTAACTTTCTCGTATTTTAAAACCGGTTCAATTCTCACGCGTGTTAAACCAAATAAATTTTTCCATTAATCAAACTTTAAAAAAAAAGAAAAAAAAAAGAAAGAAAGATAAAAAGAGAGTGAGGGGTAGAAGAGGGTGAAAGAGGGAATATAATAGCAAACGAGTTTGTCCTTTCTAATAATGAGAAATTTTTCTTGTTGTCTTATTAGATCGGTAAAATTTGTTTTACGAATAATCCCCCAAAAAAAAAAGAAAAATAGAAAAAAAATAGAAAAAAGTATCCTTGATAAGGGAATGAAAATCACTGTATTACATTCGGTTATATATAGTAGTAGTAGTTATATATATTATATAACTACTACTCTATATTATTATACTATATATATATAATTACTAAAATATATAGTATATATAGTGATATATATATATATATATATATATATATATATAACTACTATATTATTATACTATATTATATTTTATTATTATTATATATTATATATTAATATTATATATTATTAATATATTTATATTATAATAATATAAATAATAATAAAAATAAATAATATAAAAATAATATATATATATATATATATATATATATATATATATACTTGTTTGTATAGAAAAAAAATATATTTAGTTGTACAAAAACAAGTTTAAAAAAAGAGATCGGGTTCGTGTTTGGAAAAATATTTTAATATGGTCGTACACTATTATCTTCCACGTGGTAAGAAGATTCCATAAGAAAAGAAGAAACGAACGAAACTGTTGGAACACGCAGTGAATTTATTTAAATTGCGAGCAATGTTCAGCACCGTGTTCAGCAGCTTCTTCTTCTTCTTCTTCTTCTGGTGCCCCCCTTTTTACGGCACCAACGAAATCGAGCAAAACGAGATCACCTTTCCCCCTCTACCCCACTCTATCTTTCACCCTTTTTCTTTTTCTTTTTCTTGCTCGTGCAATAGGTTGCTTCGTAAAAAACTTAACTTAGGATCCAACGATACCATTTTTTTTGTCCCTCCCACTTCTTTCTTTTATTTTTATCACCTGTGAACATTTAAGGTTTGAGAATATTTCGTTAAACAAATAAATGGTCACGGATATAGGAATAGATTTCGATGTATATCGCAAGAGGTAATTTGTGAGTATTTTAAATAGACGTGCGGTCAGTGTTTAGAAATGAGGTCAGGGTTGATTCAATGATTCATAAAATGATTAATACGTAAGATTGTGAATATGCAACTAGTTATCCCGACTCCCAGTATTTTATTTTATTTTATGTTTTTTTTTTTTTTTTGTAAACCTTCGCGTAATTGCTTTTTGTTATTTAATTACAAAATGAAGTATCGTAATTTGGACAATTGTATCGATGTAAAAAAAACACAAATCTTCTTGCACAATAATGGATTGCACCAAGTTTTTATTATACAATATTTTATATAGGATGAAAAAAATCCAAAAAAAAAAGAAAAAAAAACAGAAAATAAAAGAAAGGAAAGAAAGAATGAACGAATGAGACTTTTGTTAATTAATGATGATTCAATTACGTAATAATTAATGGGAACTAAAAATAAAAGAAATAAAAAAAGGAAACTTTTCAAGCGATTACTCGAAGATTTTAGAAAGGTTCTTACATAGCAATAGTAGTAGTAGTAGTAGTAGTAGTAGTAATAGTACTTTGACTTAAAAGTCATTTAAAAAAAAAAAAAAAAACATTTGCCCATGGATTGTATATGTATGTATATATGTATGGTTGGTATGAGATGGTGCACAGTGAAATGAAAATCGTTTACCTCGTCGATCCGTTGGATTAAATGAGGAGGGAAGATGAGTGAAAGGTTGCTTACCCGACCAAGGCTCGTTCAATCTTTCTCTTTCTCTTTCTCATTCTCCATCACGTGAACATACGTGAACAACACACCTATACATTCATATAAAAGATTTAATACAGATATATACTTAAGAGAGAGAGAGAGAGAGAGAGAGAGAGAGATAAGTTTATTTAGAATCAGTGGTGGTAGTTGTTGGTGGTGATGTTGTGTTGTACATTCTCGTCCACCTTCGTCTTCTTCTTCTTCTTCTTCTTCTTCTTCTTCTTCTTCGTCTTCTTCGTCTTCTTCGTCTTCTTCCCTCTTGGAAATAACCAAGCTCCAGTTGGAAATGAAGCGCGCGGCATTAAATAAAAGCTAATCGAATCGAATAAAGCTAATCGAAAGCGTTCGAGCGATAAACTCGCTTCCGCCATCCTCCACCTCCTCCTCCTCCTTCTCCTCCTCCTTTTCCACTTGATCTTTTGTTCCTTTTCTTTATCCCTTAACCCCCTTCTTCCCTTTCCAACCTCACTCACTTTCATTATTTCTTTTCGTGTCTTGATCGAAGAGACCACCATAGCCAACACCCCAACCACCACCACCACTACCACAACTACCACTATCACCCTTTATGATTGGATCGAATGAATCTTTTTATCTTCTTCTACCAAACCCCCTCTTTCCTCATCCCCTTCTCTCTTTCTCTCTTTTTTTTTTTTGCTCGAGTCAAACAGAAAGGGATAAAGAAGAAAGATACGCAAATAAGACATGAAAGAATGATAAGAAAAAAAAAAAGATAATAGAAGAGGGGAGAAAGAAAAGATACAAAAAAAAAAAAAGAAGGGTGTGACAATCTCATCTTCGTTTGTGTCACGTCCGACTTTATCGACTTGCTTGCTTGCTTGTTTGCGATGCTTGGAAGGTCCCAAGGACGCGACACGCGCGTCCGGTAGTCCGAGTTCTAGGAATCGAAGAAAAGGTAAGGTCGCGTTAGTTTGCGTGTATAATACAATTTTTTGCCAATTTTTCTGATAAATATACGGTCCCTTAAATTCATCCATATTCACCTATTTTTCACCCCTTCTTAATAATAACCTCTTAGGCATTGCGCGATTTTGTGCTGAGTTGTTTCTCTGTACAGCAAGGTTCAATGCCGTGTTTTCTACGCGAGTACATTGACAATGAAGTATTTAATGATTAGTTTCCAATTTTTCTTTAAAATCTATTTCATTTAATTTAATATTAACAATTTACTTGAATAATTTTAACCCTCTGCACTCGATGGTTCTGCTACTGAGACAATAAAGATAATAGAAACTGAAACAAGTTTAATTCAGTTTACAACAAAGCAACTATGATTTTTCTTTTAACCCTTCGAGTGTTTTGGACGCATATATGCGTTTGGTAAAAATTACTAGAATGGTCTATCAACGCATATACAAATTTGTTATTATTAATGTAAAATAATATAATGTTTATATTAATTAATTAAATTATATTCTCTCTCACACAGAAACAAAATTAAATATAATTATTTAATTATTTTCAACTATATTTAATAATTATATTTAATTTTGTTAAATAATTAAATATTAATTATTAAATAAAATTAATTAGTAGAATCTAGGTAATAATAAATTATTCCGTTCCTACAAAACATTTTAATTAAAAGTATTCACCACTCAAACGGTTAATTACACATATGTCACTTATTTATAATACGTCAATGTATTTGTCTTTTTTTTTATTAAAATTGCTTTGTAAATTGATTGGTAGTATGTGAAATGAAAAATATAATTTCGAGTTCAAATTGTTAATAATACAATTAGGTATGATATATTTTGACATATGATGGCATCCATGAAACCACTATAGTGACGAATCTTACCGAAAGATAGCATCCGCGAAAGCCACTACAATGACGCGTCCTATTGGAATATGGCATCCGTAAAAGCCACTATAATGGTGCGTAGTACCTTAGAGGTTATCCAAACTGTCTTTAAGAACTTCCTAACTATACTTAATTATACTTTACTTCATTTTACTTAACTTCACTTAGTTAGTTAGTTATAAGCGTACAACATATGGAGAAGATATTCATAAGACATATATATACACGTGTAGTAATATATGTGGGTGTATGAGTATACGAGAGTATATGTAAGATTGGAGGCCAGGATCCCACCTCTCTTTCCTCTCCTCCTCCTCCTCCTCCTCCTCCTCCTCCTTCTCCTTAAGTCTTTCTCAAGAGTTTAGCCGTTAGTACAGCAGTAGCTCGGTATGGTAGCCAATCTATATGATAAACAGCCTAGTTGTAGGTATACTACCTGTACTGGGGCCATGTTTCTTCTTCTTCTTCTTTTTGATATCTTTTGTATATAATATATATAATACACACATGTATACATATATGTGTATGTTTATACCTTCTTCTTCCACTTCTTCTTCTTCCATGATAC
The DNA here is from genome assembly GCF_049000335.1 of Polistes dominula. NCBI lineage: Eukaryota > Metazoa > Arthropoda > Insecta > Hymenoptera > Vespidae > Polistes > Polistes dominula. Next base: position 4,252,612 of record NW_028300963.1, read on the forward strand.
ATATGTGTGTATATATGCTTGATACAATATATATATATATATGTATATAATACACACATGTATATACACATATGTGTATGTTTATTTCTTCTTCTTCATCGTCATCTTCTTCATCGTCATCATCTTCTTCATCGTCATCATCTTCCATTTCTTCTTCCTCATCGTCATCTTCTTCATCGTCATCTTCTTCTTCTTCTTCATCTATTTCTTCTTCCATTTCTTCTTCTTCATCGTCATCATCTTCATCTTTTTCCATGATACATATATATGTATATGTGTGTATATATATATGCGTGAAGTTAATCGTTTAGTATCGTCAACGAGTCGTGTCACTCGATCGTTAAGGCCACGAAGAATGGACGTGTCCCGTTGCAGGTCAACGTGTCGAGAGAAAGATGAAAGAGAGAAAGAAAAAAAAAGGATGAACACACACACACACACACAAATATATATATATGAACGAAAGAAGAAGGAGTAAAAGAAAAAAAAAAGGGAGAGAAACATATCTCGATGGAGTCGTAAGTTCCTTAGATCGATAAGGATCGTGTCTCCTCGACGTTAAACCACGTCGATTAAAATAGTCCTGGCTAATACAAACGTTCCGTCTACTATTATAAGAATGAAGAGAAGAGAGAGAACCGCGTGTCTCAAGGTCGTCGTCAGACTTTCACGAACTCGAGACACATACGTTAGTTAGTTTAATCAAGGGAAGGAGGAGGAAGGAAAGCGGGGGAGGACTCGTTACTATCGTTTTATCACTTTTCTATCAATAATTTATCTTCCTAGCACGAATGGCTATTAACTGATTTCTTTAATAAGGGAAGGGGGTAGGAAGGGGGTAGGGAATTAGTGATCTTAATTTTTAGATATTTCTAGGACAATATATTGGGTCGGCTTGCATCAAAAGATAACTTTATGTTTGTTTCGTTACTCTTTTGTTAATGTTAGGAATTTTTTAGTTATTTAATTGAAAGTTCATTTTTTGTATAGAAACAATTGAGTTTTTTATTTCGCACTAGAAAAACTGAAATGACTTTCTTGCCAATCCAATACGTTGTTTCGAAGTTTAAGTGAAAATTGTATAATAATATTAGTTTAAGAATGAGAGAGAGAGAAAGAGAAAGAGAAAGAGTAAAAAAATAAAAAACTATAGTGGTGAACTATAGTTTTTCTGTAGAACGTGTGTGTGCTAGTGTTAGGAATGTGGTACAACTACTTGTCACAGTCACAAGTTCTACTCTTGTGTGTTAGCGCGCGTGGAACACAACAACCGGTAGGTAGGTTGGCTAAATTATGCGGCTGCAGTTGCTTAGAGTATCCTTTGAGAAGAAGGAGAAGGTAGGGTGGAAGGAGGTGGAGGAGGTGGAGGTGGAGGAGGAGGAGGAGGAGGAGAAGGTAGCAATACTCGCTAACTTTTTAACGTATTTAATTTCCTGTCGTAAACGTACTACGTGCACGTTTCATAATTAATCAAACATTTAGGTCTTTTGATCAACTATTATTGGGGAACAAAAAAAAAGACAACAATAATTTTGAGAACTCTGTGAACAAAGTTTACATTGTTTTATAAAGTTGATATCTATCTTGTTAACGCATTGATCAAAAGTAGACAAGTAGAAAAGTTCAATAAATTGAATTTAATGTTCGTTAGATGTTTATCTACGAAACACACTCTCTTCATTATGAAAACATAATTCATTTTAACGACTTGTTTTGTTATAGGCGTACACCAAGTATGTTAATGCGATAGCAAATGTTAAAGTGTAACGTAAAAGTGTGAGATAATATTATTATATAAAAAAAGAAAAATTAATTACAATTCTATTTCATCGTTCTTTATTTTTTTATTTATTTTTTATTTATTACTAATAGGAAAAGATATGTGTGCCACGTTATTACGTTATTACGTTATTTATTATTATTATTGTTTTTTATTTTTATTTTTGTTTTTTTTTTTTATAATAAATTGTAAAAAGAGACAGTTATTTTATTGGGCTCGGCCAATTTGTATTACGATGAGTGGAACAAATGTTCCTATTCGATGTATAAATGTTAGACGTGTGTGTATAAAAGATTGGTGCGCTGCGCGGAACACACGTGGGGGGACGCAAATGCGCTCGCGCGAGAGCGCGCGTACTGCGCACAGCGCACATTTACCACCACTATCACTACCACTATACTACTACTACTACTACTACCATCATCTCAACTAGCTCTCTGCTCCTAGTCACGATTTAGTCAAGGATACAACACAACAACAACGTAGATCGTTATCGAGGCTACGCTCGTAAAACGATCGTTTACTCGTGCGCGCACGATCCACGGAAAAGCCGCGAGAACTTGTTGGTTGGTTTGTTGGTTGGTTGGCTGTTAGAGTGGTGGGGTGGGGGTGGTGGGTGGCTGGTAGCGGTGGTGGTTGCTTCGATCACGAATTTTCCCGGATCCTCGAAACATCATCATAGAAACATCATCAGAAAAAAAAGAAGACACTTATCATACTCGTTAGAATCAACTGACATTTATATTTTATTTTTCTTTTCTAGAAAAAATTATCGATAGAGACAAAATTTTTATTTTATTTATTTTTTTTTTTTTATAGTTGAATGTCATCATTATAATTATAATCATTATCATAGATGGATGCTGTTTATGCTGTTACAAAATAAATTATAAAGAATTTCTATTTTATTTGCCATTACAAAGATAGAAAAATTAAACTAAATTAGTTTAAGAAAAATTGGTTGTAATTTTATTACCAATAAGCAAATCAAATAAATTAGATCAATGCAACAAAAAAAAAATAGAATAAAAATATAACGATAACTTTTATCAAACATTGGGGTGGCACAAAATGATCAATAAAAACAAAAATAAATAAATTTCCGTAATTTTGCTTTGTACCAATTAAATAATTATTAAAAAAAAATTAACATAAATAATTAATAATTATTATAATAATATAATATTTAATAATCATTATAGTTATATTTAATTTTAATAATTAAAGAACAATATTTAACATTTAATAATTATTATAAGATAATTACAAGATTAACATAATAATGAAATTAACATAACGAATATGAATGACATAAAAAGGAGTTAATTGATGGAAGAAAGGGGGGTATTAGGGTAGTAAGAATGGAAGGAAGTAGACATCCAACTGGATGTCTACTGAGAATAAGTGATTTCGATCGATATCATCGTCTCATAGTAGTAGTCGTCGTTATATTATCATCATCATTCTCTGTCTGTCATTCTCTGTCATTCTTAAAATGAATAGAAACCAACAAAATAAAATTACAAAAATTAAAAAAAAAAAAATAATAATAATAATAATAATAGTAGTAGTAGTAGAAACAGTTTTAAAGATCATCCTAATGTTAAGTAGAAATATGCTATATATATATATATATATATATATATATAGTTAGAAAATAGTATTTCGAAGCGTGTCGGACAACGGACAACGACAACTACTACTACTACTACTACAACAACTAAGAAAACGAAGACTACTACATAGACAACGAAGAAGACTACTTCGTAGTAGTAGATGGAGAGAACGATCCTTAAAACCGGATCGTACGCGAGCTGAGTCGATTTTTCAAAGTTAATTGCCAACGCGAGTTGGCGTTATCGATCGCTCGTGACACACACAACATATACATAAACATATTTATATATATAGATATAGAGATATAGAGGACAAATACAAACACATACACATACACATATATACATATATGTTAAGAATATTTATTCACTTCGGAGGCGAGGGAGTAATTATTATCGAAACGTTTTCTTACGTTCTTATTCAAATTACCTTCGTTCGATCGAAGGTGGTTTTCAAACTCGATGGAAGCACCCAACGGATACTCTTTTTAACTCTTTCTATTTTTCTGTCTGTCTGTCTGTCTGTTCGTCTGTCTTGTCTTGTCTTTCTGTTTCTCTCTCTCTATCTCTCTCTCTCTCTTTTATTTTCTATTTTTTTTTCTTCGCTTTACACCTCCACTTACTTTCCGTGACAGGTTCCGAAGAAGAAGAAAACGATAAAGAATAAGAAATAGAAAATGTACAAACACACATATATATATATATATTATGATTTTTCTTGGAATTATCAATGTCGTTTGAATAAATCAACGATATTAGGAGAAAAGAGAGATTGTTTTTTTCTTTAATTTAATTGAAATCGATACTTAAAAATAATTCTTATTAATTGTTATCGGTAATGTATAATAATTGTTTGTAATGGTAAGAAATGGAATATAATATTATTATTAATATTATTAATAATATTACAATTATATATATATAATTATATATAATTAATATTATATAATATATAATATTATAATATTAATATGTGTGTGTTATAATATAATAATATTATATATTTAATTAATATTATTATTAATAAATCTTATAATATAATTTAAATAATAAATATTAATCTACTCTAAAATATAATGTAATAAATTATTATTATTATTATTAATAAATAACGCGTTATTATTGAAAAATTACCAGTATAATGTTAATTATATTACAAATTTATTGGACGATTTATTTTTATGATACAATTATCAATCGTGTATCAATAATTCATTGATTTTTTCTATTCTTTTTTTTTCTTCTATATTTTAATTTTATATGAGACACTTAATTTGTCATAATTATTGATACGATTTTATACTTGTAAATGTTTTCTTTTAGAAATGAAATTTATTTCATTTACCGTGCTATGATTTCTTATACAGAAATTCAACGTACTTGTTTTATTATCTTTTTTATTTTATTTCTTTTTTTTTTTTACTATTTGATTTGTGTTTATCTGTCTAGCTTAGGAAACTTTTCGCGAATTGCACACGTGCAGATTATTAATAAATAGTATAAAATAGTATTTATGTTTATGAACCTGTTCGAATATATTTTATCTCATATTCATACATTCTCCCTCTCTCTCTCTCTCTCTCTTTCTCTCTCTTTCTCTCTCTTTCTCACTCTTTCTCACTCTTTCTCTCTGTTTCGTTTTGAGTCATACGAACTTGACTGCGTTCTTTCATGATGCCGGATTATGGTCATCAATTAATCGCTTATTCAATATATATATGTATATGTATACTACGACGGTAACTTTTACGTAATATGAGCCTGCCGTTTATTAGTCTTTTTTTATTTTTTTATTTTTTTATTTTTTTTTATTTTTTTCTATTATATCTTTGTTTCATAGAATTTTATCAAAGGTGTGTAATAGATAACCGTGGTATATGCAAAAAAAATAATATTAGATTTGTTTTAATAGAAAATAATAAGTAGAATAATAACACGTTCGTTTTATCGTTCATTTTTAATGTCTACAATTGCACAAAGTAAAAATATTATATCAATCAATAAAATTATTCGTACGATTAATTTCAATTATTATTAAAGCAAAATTCTTATTTGATTATTTAGAATGTAATTTCATTTTGTTTTCCTGATACAATAAAAACATTAGTTGATGCAAATTGGCAAATAAAAACACGTGAGATCGATGAAAAGTTAAATTTATCAAATTCAACTGTTTATACCCACTTAAAAGACCTACAAGCCTAAAAAGTTCAACGAGAATTACGATGTTTGACGAACAATGATTGTTCTTTTACGAGAGTACATTTCAAATCAAGTTTTTCATGATTAAATTATTAATTTTTTTTTTCAAATAAATAATACACATATACTCAGGACAATTTACTTTAATAATTAATAATAAAATTAGGTATATTTTAAGTTATATTATTATTTAATTAATTAAGGTATTATTATAAATTAAATTATAATATATGATATTTAAATATTTTAAATATTAAAATATAATTATATAAATATAAATTATAAATGTAATAAATATAAATATATAATTACAATATTTAAATATTTAAAAATTAATACTATAATTAGGTATTATATACAATATATGTATATATTATAAAAGATATTCACGAAAGCCACTAAAGTGGTGCGTTATACTGGAAAATAATATTCGGGAATTCCCCTATAGTGAAGCGTCCTACTTGAAGATGGTCATACTAGTAGATGAAAGCCACTATAATGGCGTGTAGTGCTTAAAAAATTTAATTTCTATTATTATAAATAAACATTTTATCATTTGAAATAATATATTTCCTTCTCTCTCTCTCTCTCTCTTTCTCTCTTTCTTAAATGGACACATTTGAAAAAGGAAAAAGATAAAAGACAACGACTCGATAATCCAGTTTTCAATTTGGAGAATGACAAGAGGAGACTTCAACTCCGATAGCGGATGGATTGACCAAGATGAAGAAGAAGAAGAAGAAGAAGAAGAGGAGAAAGATGAATAAGAAAAAAGAATAAGAAGAGTAAGTATAGCAAGAGCAGAAGCAGCACGTGAAAGGGAACCGCTCGTAAAGAGAAAGAGAGAGAGAAAGAGAGAGAGTTTGGAACGGTTCGCAGAGCAAGAAGACCGACAGGAAATAAAAGCATCAGATCACCGAAGAAATCTCTTTTCCCTTTACCCCTCCCCCTAGTCCTTTACCAACCTACCTACCTCCCCCTCTTCCTCCTTGTCCACCTACTACTACATTACTACTACTACATTACTACTACTACTATTATTATTATTGCTATCTATACACACAGACACACGTGTTGGAAGCGAGTTTATACATCAAGCGTGGATGAAGTTAAAATAAAATGTATATATGAAACGTTCGAACCGACAGGAAGAAGAAAGAAAGAAAGAGAAAGAAAGAGAAAGAGAGAAATTGACGCGGTCCAGATAGGAATAAAAAGAAAGAAACAGAGTCAGAAGAGAAAGAAAGAGATAGTACGAGTGTAGTTGGTTCTCTAACGTTTCAGAGTCAGAGAAGTAGAAATAAAGAAAGAAAAAGAAAAGAGAAAGGAGAAAGAGAGATAACTGCAAACTTCAGAAATGTCATATCCGTCAGTGTCGGTGAGTTCTCTGGGTTCTCCTTCTGGTGGGGCAACCGGTTTGAAAAGGATAGAACGGGCGGCGTGTGCGATTCGACGACGAGCAAGTATTGTCCACAAAGAAATTTTTGGTCCTCCCTTTTGGGAGGGACAAATATAAAAAGAACAAAAAAAAAAAAAATTAAATAGAAAAAGAGAAAAAAGTTTGATCAGAAGAGAACATCGAATCATTCCGATTGCAATGGCCGAGAAAAGAAGGTTGATCAAAGTATGTGTTGAGTATGAGAAACTTTTATGATTTGAGTTGAAGTTGAATTACCAATTGTAGAAGAGACTTTCTTCGTTACACGATTATGCGAGTTGTTAATAACATTGGATAAAGATTTTTTTTTTTTTTTTTAAATAGTGGAAACAATGCGTACATATGGGTTGGCCCAGTTGATCGTTGATTCGTTCATTCGTTTCATTTTGCCACGTGTTTTTATTCTTTCAAATAATTCATTTCACTTATTATTTGTTCACGTTCTATTTACAGTCAAAAATAAAAATTCGTTGTTAAATTATAACAAACATAATTAAACAGATTTTCTCCCCTAGGGGTGGAAGGGATAATACTTTGGCAATAAAAAAGTATGCTAACCAAAATTCTACGAGTTGATATTAACGAAATTGCATTTTACGTCACGAGTAAAAGTACACACACCAATCACAGAGAATTCATTTATTTTATTTTTGTATTTCATTTACTGTAACATACTTCACACCTACACATACAAATATATATATATGGCGTGAATATTCACTTTCTCATTTTTTCATTCTCATTTAATAACCATTAAGGGGTAAAGAAAATGAAGAAGAAGAAGAAGAAGCACCACCTTTAACCCAGGGTGGTGGAACGATTTTCCTGTAGTATACAAGTGTAAGGGTAGGGAAAGTAGAAAAGGTAGGCGGGGTGGTGTCGAAGATCTAGAGCAGATAGGACTACCAACACCACCCTCTTTTTCCCTTCCTCTTCCTTTTCCTCTACCTATCTACCTACCTACCTTCCTACCTTCCTACCTTCCTACCATAACCGCCCGCACTATATTGATGAGGGTGGCTCTCCGCGTATTGATTCCGCCACGCGGACAGACACTACACCACACCACACCACACCACACCACAGGGCTTGCTTTTACCAAGCCCTGGAGAACTACGAAGCAGCACCCTGCAGAAACCCCTTTTCCTACGCGCCAGCCAGTCTCGATAAGATCATACAGATAAGGCATGATTACACACCGCACCAAACCCCGTCCAACTCAACTCAACCCAACCCCAAACCCCTACCCAAACCACTCCAACTCATTCCTCATCCCGTTATTCTTTTTCTTTTTCTTTTTCTTCTTCCACCTTCTCACGACAGACTAACCACCAACCACCAACCCTTAACCCCCATTGCGTCTGCTATGCTTTCTGACCCCTTACCACGTTCCCTCTTCTTAAACAGGGTAAACACAACGTTCTTTCTTTTTTCTTTTTATTACTTTCAATGATATCAACGTGTCTCTTCCTCTCTGAACAAAACTTTAGACTGACGTGAATTCTTCATAATGGCGTATGATTCTTTCCATCTTCTTCTTTTCCTTCTCGTAGTTGAAGTAACTGACGAAGTGTATAATTTATCTCGAGTGGTATTACCTAAATAAAATTGTATCTAACTATATACACATAGAAAAAGAAAATAAACAAATGTATCTCTTCTTCTTCTTCTTCTCTCTCTCTCTCTTTTTTTTCTTTTAAGATAGGAAAAAGGTAAACGGTTAGACCCATTTTCTTCCTAGTTGTCCTGTATCCCTTGATATATATATATACCTAAACGTTTCCACCCATTATGTTAGAAAGAAAAATCTTACAATGATTTTAGGGGTCCATTAGATATCTATAATCTTCTTGAAAACTATTCAACTATGACAATACGTTCAACGTTTCTGTTCCTATTCATAAAGAAAAAGAAAAAAGAATTTGTGTCCTTGCTATTCTTGTTTCTTTTTTTTTTTTTTTTTCATTCTGTCAAAGCAGTGTCATCTCGAGAAGTAGTGGAATTGAGGGGGGAGGGGTTAAGTGGTACTTTCGGGATGGAGGGTGAGTGAAATATGGAGGGGGAAATAGTATAGGTTGGAAGGGTGATGATGTTTTATACTAAATGGAAAGCAAGAGGATTGGGGGAGGAGGGAGGGTGGTGTAAGAGGGAGGAAGCAACACCGGAAATTTTACGATGCTTGGTAACAATCAGTGTGTTGTGTTGTTGTTGTTTTTGTTGTTGTTGTTGCGTTTACAAGTACATCGAAACAATAGGTACTTTAATAAGGGTGAGTTTGTGAAAGATTCTAAGGATAATTTTTACCACAAATTGGCCACCCTTTTTTTTCGTTTTTGGGGATCCTACGTGATCAAGTGTGTTATTATTGGTCGAGAAGTCATCGTATACAGTTATATTTACAATTGCAATAATTTCTGTTTGTGAATTATAAAAATTAATATATTATTTAATTATAATATTATGTGTATATAACATTTATATATATATATATATATTAAATATTATATAGTTACTATATATATATATTATTAATAAATATTATAATACTAGTAAGTACTATGTAGTATTAGTATATATATTATTATAGTATAGTATAGTATATATTTACTACTTAATTGTAATATATAATATTTTATTAATTTTTATTTAATTTATTTTATAAATTGTAATATATAATATTTAACACACACAAATTTTTATTTAATTTATTTACTAAATTATAATATTTAATATTTTATAAATTATAATATGTAATATTCTATAAATTTGTATTTAATTTATTTTATAAATTACAATATATAATATTTTACAAATTTTTATTTAATTTATTTACTAAATTATAATATATTTAATATTTAATATAAAATAATTATATTATTTTCATAAAAAAAAATTTCATTTATAAAATTAGAATTGGGTTTTTTTTCTTTTTTTTTTTTTTTTTTTAATTAAAATCGAAGCTTCATATTTTTTTTTTTTTTTTAATAGCTTTTTTACGTTTTGACGTTTGAGTGAAAAAGAAGAATTTTATTTTATTTTATTTTATTTTTTTTTTTAAGTAAAAATGTAAGAAAAGACGAGGGTATAGCATATAATACCTAAAACGTTTGAGGTATAGTACTTCTCAACGCACATACACAACACAGAGACACCATGATCATCTTATCCTATTAGTATATTATACGGGATACGTAAGAGCGTGTGAAATAATCCGTGGTCGGTTTTTTAAAAGGACGTATAATGGATCCTCTACTTCTTTTTTTTTTCTTCTTTTTTTTAGACGTTTGCCACTCGGTGATGGAGGATGATGATCACAAGTGCAGAAGAGATGTCTTTCCCCATATAATTTTCTTTTTACCTTTTCTCTATCTCTATCTCTCTTTTTCTCTCTTTCTCTTTCTCTCTTTTTTTTACTCAAAGTGTCGTAGGGTTTTGTACGAGATTGAAAAAAAAAGAAGGAAGACAGAAGTAGTTTTTGTGTATGGGGTAACATTTACTTAAAAAAAATAGACACCTATCTTCTTTTTCTACTTCTTCTGCTTCTTCTATTTGTTCTGCTTCTACTTCTGCTCTTCTACTTCTTTATTTTCTATCTTCATCTTCTTCTTGAGATCAATTCGACTCTCGCGGTATTTGAAATAAGGATTAAGAAAGACCGATTTCACGCGAACCCGTGTCAGACTTGCCTTCTTGATCCTTCAAGAGAGAGAGAAAGAGAGAGAGAGAGAGAGAGAGAGAGAGAGAGAGAGAAAATAAAGAAATAAAGAAAGAGAGAAAGGGATCGATCGAACGTGTCTCGATTTTGAAATGATCGAATAAGAAACCTTTCAGATGTCTAACCATTAATAATCATAATAATTGACAACTTTTTTTTTCCTCTTTTTTTTATCCTAAACGTTTTTGCCATATAATCTTAACCATTTAACACGTTCATTGACACATACATACATACATTACATACTTATATAGAGACATAAGTATTCGAACTTATAAATAATGTATTTTCAATCTTACAAAAAAAAAAAAATTGCACGACTTTTAAGAATAAAAAAAAAAAAGGAAGCAAAAAGTCTAAAAATGGTCTCAAAGGAACTGTTTAAAAAAAAAAAAAAAAATAGAAAATCAGATACGTCGAACAAATGTGTGACATTTATTGTAATTAACCCTTTGGTTACACATTGAATTGAAAATTATTTTGAAATATTTTATAATAATTTAAATTAATATTAAATCTTTAAATTTAAATAATTATTTAAATTTAAATAATAAAAAATATTTTTAAATATTTTAATAATTTAAATTAATATTAAATATAATATTAAATATTATATATTAAATACAATATTTAATATTATAATAATTTAAATTAATTTAAAATATAATATTAAATATTTTTTTTATAATAATTTAAATATAATATTAAATATAATATTAAATATTACATATTAAATACAATATCTAATATTATAATAATTCAAATCAATATTAAATATTATAATAATTCAAATTAATATTAAATTATAATGTAATATAAAAATTATTTATTACTTTGAAATAAATCACAGCATAAACTATAATTAAATCTGTTCAAAAAATTTCAATGACGTATCAGAACGTCATGTAAGTTATTGCCCAAACAAATACATGACGTACTATTACCTCAAATGTAACCAAAGGGTTAAATAATAATAGTAATAATAATAATGATAATAATATTGTATTGTAATTGGTTACGGGTGTGATATCTCTCTGTTCTTTTTTCTTTCCAAAAACTGTCGCTGCAGAGTGCGGCGAGACGGGCGGGCACCAGCTGCGCAAACTGCAAAACCGGAACGACGACACTTTGGCGAAGGAATCAAGCCGGTGAACCAGTATGCAACGCATGCGGTCTCTACTACAAACTGCATAATGTAAGTACTTTTACCGATAGTCTTTCCCAAATTTATCCCACAAATGCACACACACACACACACACTCATACGTATATACACATACACCACACGTGTGTATATCCCAATCACCAACAAACATACCGTATTGAATTGGTAATCAACACAATTTTGCAATTGAATATTGAATAAACGTGATGAGCATTTTTATAAATAATAAATCTATAAATTTAATAATAAATAATCTATAAATGTATATTTTTTTATTATTATTTTATATATTATAATATAATATATAAAATTATATATACAATTATATATTTACAATTATAAAATATACTTTTATATATTTACAATTAGAAAAAATATATTATATATAATTATTTATCATTTTTTAAAATAAATAATTTATAAATATTTATTACATTAATTATTATTATATATATTATAATATATATTATATATTATTATTAGGTATAAAATATTTTACAATTGTAGATCGAATAAACGTTTTTATAATATATATATATATTTATAGATTATATATAATATTATTATTTATATTAGATATACATTTAATTATTATTATTATTATTATTATTATTATTATTATTATTTTTATTATTATTATTAGATATCAAATATATATCTAATCTATAAATAATGAAGTAGTAACGTGAACTAAATCACAACTCAATCCAACACAATCCAAACACCACCCTTCCTTCTTCATTCAAAAAAAAAAAAAAGAAAAGAAATGACCACCAGAAAAAAGAAAAAGAAGAAGAAGAAGAAGAAGGAGGGGTTGGTTGGTCTACTAGCAAGGAATATATTTACAGGAAACATTTCATTTAACAGCAGGGAGAATAAATCTCGACTTGTAGAATTTGTTGTATCAACAATTAGGATAGAGCTACTTTTCTGGTTAACCGGACGTGTAGGGTGTCGTTACAAGAGTAGTTTAGTTCTCTCTCTTTCTTTCTTTCTCTCTTTTTCTATCTTTCTATCTCTCTTCTTTCGAGGGTTGCTTCGAGCGTGTTCAACGGCGTGTGACACAGGAAGTGCCGGAAGTGAGTGTGCCCGTGTGGGCTCGACGAAAACAATAAAACAAGAATAAAATAAAAAGAAAGAAAAAAAAGAGGAGGAGGAGGAGGAGGAGGAGGAGGAGGAGGAAAGGGTGTGCGACGAAGAACTGCAAGCAAAAAGAGAGAAAGATTTCTATGGGTGTATGGGTCAACTTATTTTAACAGATCCTCCTCACCCCCCTGCACTTTTCTTTTCTTCCTTTTTTTTCTCTTTTCCTCACCCCCAGCCTTTTTCATACAATGTAACATTGAGATTGTAGACAAATTGTAGACAAATTGTTAACAATTGCAATACGATACTCGAATAAGCAAAGGGACTAGTTTGAGAACTTGGGCCAGGGGGTTGGGTAAAGCTTTGACATCGTATATATTTCGATAGGACCCAAAATTTGGGGACCGGTTGTCTTTGTCGGTCTCCGTGTCATCGTTCGCCTCGTCGTCGTCGTCGTCGTCGTCGTCCTCGTCGTCTTCAACGCTTTTAAGAAACTTTGTATCGAGTGACAGAGAGACAGACACGCCGGTCTATGGGACACTATGAAATACAAAATAGAAAAGAAAAGAAAAGAAAAGAATGGGAATAGAAAGAAAATGAAAAACACGAAGGGGGATTATAATACGTACCTAAACTAGAAAGAATATCCATTACGCGGCAAGAATAGGTAATAGTAGGCCCTTTTCCCTAAATTTCTTCCTTTCTTCTTTTTTATTTTATTTTTGTTTTTTGTTAACGTTAAATCAAAGAAGAAAAATTGTAGATTAAATTTAAAACAAAATTTTTCTATAAACAAGAACGAGAGAAATACGTCATTTTATTATAATTTACACCCCCTTAATTTATTTTTAATAGTAGTCCCTTTTTTCTAAATTTCCTTCTTCCTTCTTTTTTATTTTAATTTTAACTTTTTTTTTTTGGTAATGTTAACTAAAAGAAGACTATCCTAAATTAAATTTAAAGCAAATTTTTCTACCAACAAAAATACCAGACCACGTCATTTTATTATAATTAACATTCCCTTAATTTATTTTTAATAGTAGTTCCTTTTTTCTAAATTTCCTTTTTTTTAATTTTAATTTTAATTTTTTTTTTTTTTTTTGGTAATGTTAAATCAAAGAAGAGAAATCGTAGATTAAATCAAAAGCAAATTTTTCTACCAACAATAATACACGATTACATCATTTTATTATAATTTACACCCCCACAATTTCTGTGATATCGTTACAATAATTACTTGTTACGTTTTTTAGGCCTCCGTTTCCTTTTTTTTTATTTTTTAAAACTAACACAAGACGAAAAAAAAAATGAAAAAAACATTGATGTACGATAAAAAGATACAGGGGTGAGGGAAGAAGATTAATTCGCGGTACGCGCTAATTGGCTCGCGATTTTGCCATTAGCTCTCTCGTAGGACACCATTCGTCATTCCTTCTTCTTCTTTTTCTTTTTCTTCTTCTCTTTTTCTTCATTCTATCTCCCCTCCTCCTCCTCCTCCTTCATCTTAACCCCCACCCATCTCGCATTTCCTTCTCTTGTAACTGCAGTTACATATTTTAACAGTGAGCTTTCTGTTTTCTCGTAAGCGCATTTATTTTACCAAAGGAAAATGAACAAGGCACCTCGCTGTGTTTTAACCAACAAACATCTCATCATGGTACGCGTCTTTCTCGCATAACTGCGTTACAAACTCTTCTAACCATCACCACCACCACCCCTTCCCCGACCCCCAACCTACTCTTTCAATGAGAAATCTACGAGAGATACGAATTTACGTTTTTTCTCGTATATCTTCTTTTCCCTTTATTCTTATCGGTCACTTCAAATCTAATCTCACTAACCAAATCGAGACTATAAACGAGGGGTGGGATGGGTTAGGGTGGACGACAACTGGGTGTGTGTGTGTGTGTGCGTCGTTGATGGTAATGACGTTTCAGCATATAAACTATTTTAAGTTTCAAACCCGTCAATTACATCTGATGATCTTACAATCAGATTATTCCGTACGAAAATAATTTTAGTACTTTGACAGAGGGTCAACGTACCTTGCTCAAAAATTTCGTATTAACAGCAAGAGAAACTATCTCTCTCTCTCTATCTCTCTCTCTCTCTCTCTCTCTCTCTCTCTCTCTCTCTTCTGTTTCTTATGGTTGTTTCCTTGGTATTTTGTTTCTTGGGATGGGGTGTTGAGAGGGTAGGGTGGACTGTAAGATTATTTTTTCTTCTTTCCGTTCTATTCTATCCTGCACTTGGACTTTTATCAGGTTCGATCTTTTAAGGGTGAAGGAGGAGGAGGAGGAGGAGGAGGAGAAAGGGTAGAACAGAGGGTCTAAGAGAAGTAAGAAGGGATGTGTGGGGGGAGGGGGTGGGGATGTACTCGGCCATTGCCGGCGCGTCGTCGCGCATAAAGTGAACACGTTTCCTGGTAATCATTAATTAAGCAAAGAGGTTCCCTTCTTCTTCCGTCGCTAAAACACCACGAACTGAACACTCGCGTTTTCCTAGAAGGAATAAATTCAGGATCTATCTCTATCTCTTTCTATCCTTTTTTGTTTTTTTTTTGTTTTTTTTTTGTTTTGTTTTTTTGACTTTATCTTTGTCTTACTTTTGCACGGTTCTATTATCCTTCTGAATCTTACTTGCAATTTATTGTAATTTTTTTTTTTGAGGGGGTGGGGGAGGGGGATTGTTTTTAACTGGAAATTATTTGTTAGTGAATTTTTTTTGTTTAATTTTATTTTTTTGAATTTAATGTATTAACATTTTGAATTGTTAATAATTATTGGAAATGATTATTTTTGATTTATATTTTGGTTAGTTTGGTATTGATTATTTCTGTTTGTTTTGTATTTTCATTGTTTGTACAATTAACGTTATTATATAATATTATTATATTATAATTATGATTATATTATTATTAGTTTGATTTGAAAATCTTGATTTTAAATCGTATTACTTACTCGATATCATCTACGTCTTTTTATGTTTAAAGATTATTGAGAATGATTTTCATTTTTATTTTATTCCTTTTCCTTTTCTTTTTTTTTCATTTTTTTATTATTGAAAAGGATTTGGAATGCGGTAATTCCTTCCTCTGAAAATACTTCTTATGTTAGATGAAACCCTATGGATGATGATCCAAACCACCATAGGCAAAAGGGGGATAAAGTTTCGTTGACGTTAAGCCGACGGATTACGGTCAAAAGATCAAATCGAAAAAAGAATTCCTTTTTTGGACTTGCGTTCTTCTCCTAGCTTTTATATTTTTCCTTTTCTTTTTGTTCTTTCTTTTCTAGTTGTGCTTTTTGAGTGTGGTTTTGTGAACAAATGTCATATTTTTATTATTTAATTTTTAATTTATTCGATTGTATTGTCCTTTGTCATATATTTTTAATTATTTTATTGATACACAATTAAAATTAAATCAACTGGAATAAGGGAAGTAATAATATTTTGTGAGAATACTTTTCTATTAAATTATTTTAATAAAATATATGTAGAGCTTGAAACTAACAATAAACAATTAAATTTTATTTTTCACATTTAATATAAATTATTATTATATGATACATAATAATTTAATAATAATTTTAATTATATAATTATTATATTATTATATTTTATATAATTATTATATTCTTTATATAATTAATATATTATTAAATTATATTATTATATTATATATATATAATAAATTAATAATAATTTATATTAAATTTGTATTAAATAATTAATATTAAATATTATTAAATATATTACATAATAATAAATAAAATTCTTAGTGTTCGATAAATTTTGTTTAAACATTTGTGTTTTTTGTAAGATTTGTAGATCTCGGCACAACATTTTCTTTTATTTTTTTTTCCCCTTAACATTCAATCATTTCTTCCCTTTTATTTCTTATCATTGCAATCATTGCAAAAAAAGAGAGAAAAAAAAACCGATGATGAAGACCAATCATTTTTAAATGGAAAAAAAAAGAAAAAACGCAAAGTACATATAAAAACGTGGACCCACGAAGAGAGAGTACCCTTAACGAAGAAATTTGTCATTCGCGTGGAAAAATAACGTTCGTAAATCTTTACCACCAACCAACCCCCTTACCCCGAACGTTTTTATATTTCACATTCTACGAGAAAAACACACGCCATTTCGCGTGACGAGTGTTTTCTCTTTATTCGTCAAAGAAAACACAATAAATTCGCACGATCAAAATCTTTCAAATCTTTCTCCTCGTTAACTTATCATTTTTATCCTAGGTTACGTAATAATCGTCTATTTAACCTTCTTTTCTTTCTTTTACAAATCACAATGGTCATATTAATTCTCCAACTCAGCCCCTTTCTTTTTAGGAACAACTTACATGAAAAATCAAATCCATAATTCTTGCAACGCAATTAAATTATTTATTTTTTTTTTTTTTTTTAGATTAAAATCACAATCAACAAAAATCATTTGACATAGAATAAAATAAAATGGAATAAAATTAAAATGTAGACGATTATACGAGTTGAAAGTAACATGACGTTTCTTAGAGAGGGGGTTAAGAATAATAATAATAATAATAATAATAATAATAATAATAATAATAATCAAATGAAATCACAGATATTCTCGTAACGCAATTAACTTAATTATATAAATTAAACATAATATGATAGTACGATCAATGATCTTTTTAGATTAAAGTCACAGTCAACAAAAATTATTTGACATAGAATAAAATATAATAAAAAAAAAAAAATAATAAAAATGTAGACGATTATACGAGTTGAAAGTAACATGACGTTTCTTATAGTTAAAGGGGGTTAATAATAGTAATAATAATAAGAAAAAAAAACACAAATCAAATTACAAATATTCTCATAATGCAAAATTAAATTATTTATATTTAATAAATTAAACATAATACGATTAATACGATCGATGATCATTTTAGATTAAAATTACAATCAACAAAAATCATTTGACATAGAATAAAATAAAATAGAATAAATAAAAATGTAGACGATTATACGAGTTGAAAGTAACATGACGTTTCTTACCTTAGAGAGGGTTAATCAAAAAAAAAAAAAAAAGAAATCAAATCACAAATACATCTAAGCATATTTTCTATCTCTCTTGCACATTTCGATCGATCATTTCCAGAGTAGATCTTAGAGTTGTTGCTTCTGCTGTTGCTGCTGCTTTTTTTTCAAAACCTACTAGAAGAGAAAGAGAGAAAGAGAGAGAGAGAGAGAGAGAGAGAGAGAGAGTACATATCAAGCAAAAGAGAAAGAAATAAATAAATAAATAAATAAAAAAAGAAAGATAGATAGAATGTGTATCCTCGTGCTTGTCTCTCTCGCGAGATCTTAGATAACCAATACTCGTCGAGAGAGTAGGTGAAAGAAGAGAGAAAAAGAGAGAAAGAGAGAGAGAGAGAGAGTAAGAAGGACAGATCTGGCGTCGTTAAGATAGAGCATCCTGATAAAGTCCGTGAGCTAAACACTCACACACTCGCGTGTGTACAAACGCGTGTCGAAAATACACGGATTATTCGTGGCCGAACAGCACGCTACCGGGTGTTCGAAATATGCTAATCGCCACCCGAAATCCCAGACTTTCCTTTGGTCTCTCTCTCTCTCTCTCTCTTTCTTTCTCTTATTTTTTATTTTTTAGTTGTGGGTGCTGTGTCGTACGTACGGGTTGCGCGAGGTCAAACAGGTCGTACTGAAAAAAAAAAAAAAAAATCCTTTTCGATTCTTCTCTTACGTTTTTCTACTCTCTGTAATTTTGTTTCTTTCTTTCTTTCTTGTGTTTTTTTCTTCCCGGTTTTCTTTCTATTCGGTTGATAGTTTGCTCTTTCAATCTTGTACTTTTTGGTTGAATAAAAAAAAGAGTATGAGAGTATGAGAGAGACGGATATAGTTTTGACGTGTGGTTGAAATCATCCTCTTTTACTCGGTGCACACGCAACGCGACAATTTTCGGATAAATATAATCGTCGTCGCGTCGATCGAACGATAAGACTAATTTTAGACATTCTCTTTGTATGTTGTGTGTGCCCTTTGAAGATACCAACTTTACCACCACCACAATCATCATCACCACCCTTTTTTCCTCCACACTTTTTCTTCTTTTACACATTACTCAAGGATTAATCAAGAAAACTGTGCACGATCGAGTCGTTAAAATCAGAGTTCAAATTTTGACTGTAATTTGTATTTTAACAAATGATTCTATTTTTTTTTCTTCTTCTTCTTTTCTTTTAACAATTCTTTTATTCCATTTAAACGCACATCCTCAAACACGCATGCACTCATGTACACGTATACACGTACACATATACATATATTTGCTTATTTAGTATTGAAATGTTTTTCCTGGAAAAATAATTCTTCATTTTAAACTACGAGGAAGTTGTAAAACTTAACTTTACGAAGAACCGAATGAGAGAGAGAGAGGGAGAGAGAGAGAATGAGTATGCAACCTTTCGTAGGGTGCCGCCCTCTCCCCCATCCCATTGATATGCTCAAAACGAACTATCGTATAACTATAGGACGACAACACGCGAGACATTCCATACACGCGATCCTTAGAAACACTTCCGAAAGAACTTTCGTTCGATTTTTCTCGTTGAAATATCAATTCTTCCTTTCCCACCCTCACATTCCCCCATCCCATTCTTCTTCTTTGAATTTGCATTCCTCGAAAAAGAATAAGAAGCCGTGAGAAATCATGGAAGGTCACGTATTAAACACATAAAATCAAATCGTCTGATAGTATTTTATCGTTTTTTCTTTCTTTTTTTTTTTTTTACGATCACTTTGACACTTCCTTATGTTTTTCTAGTTTCTAAATATAGTAATAGAATCAAATTTATATTGATAGTTATTACAAGAAAGTTCGAAGGGTTGGTTGGAAGGATAGCGTGATTCGTTGATTTATAGGAATTAAATGTTATATATCTAAAGGATTTTAATTGAATATAATCGATATCATATTTTAAGAAGAAATCACATTTTCTTTTATCAGATACTTTATCTATGAGTTAAAGAAAAAAGTATTTTTCGATAGATGTAATATATTTTTTTTTTACATGTATATCTTTGGAAATATATCATCTATAATGTATAAAAACAAAATTAATAATATATATATTAATTTATAATATAAAATAATATATATAATATATAAATATATATAACATATAAGTATACACCTTATTTTGTTATATATATATTATTATTATATTTTTATTATGTTAATTTTTATTATTATTATTATTATTATTATTATTATTATTATTATTATTATTATTATATTTTATATATGTAACAATATAAAATTTATAAATATATATAAATATAATATATATAAATAATAAAATTAATATATAAAAATATATAATATAAAAATAATATATTATTATTTTATAAAATTTATATATGTTATAAATATTTTATAAAATAATAATAATATATATAATCTATATATATATATATATATATATATCGTATAAATTTGAATAATTAACAATAGCTACTTCATCCATATTTTGAATAAATTAAATTGTAATGAAAATAAATACTATTATAGTATAAATTTGATTAATAAGACGTTTACTATTGCGCTCGCTTTTCCGTGAGCTACACGTATGATCATTCATTCATTCATTGACCCTTTGAGAGATGTGTTCGCACAGGGGTTATCATGTATGCAAGAAACGTACGGTTGCATCGTGTGCGACCACATCAATCTGCATTCGAATCTCAAAGAGATTTTATTTCTCTTTCTCTCTCTCTTTCTCTTTCTCTCTTTATCGAGTATTATTCGTTTTCTCATTTCCTCTTTTGTTTGCACCTCTCGCACTTTCGGACACCCGCAGACTTAAGCGGATGGTTCCTATTAAAGCCACGCCGGTATTGTATTCAAATTGGTTCGAGCTTTTGTGTCTCACCACTTTCCACCCCCGCAGCCCTCCCCTTCACCTCCACCTTTCTTCTTCTTCTTCTTATTTCTGTTCTTTGCTTGTTAAACTCCCTCAAAAAAAAAAAAAAATGAAAAAACAAAAAAAATCGTATCACTCTTAATTGTAAATACTTGAAATTGAACGAATTCAACCCCCACGATTACATTTTCAAAGTAAATGAGAACGATTTATAAATCTCGAATCAATGTGTGTGTATTATCTCGAATTTAGATGAAATTTACTCCCTTTCGTTTATTCTTATCTAAAGAAATTCATTTGGTAAGATCCCTTATCCCACCACCACCACCATTATAGTGGTTGATAAATTCAGCATCCGCTTCGAGTTCAATCCTCGCGAATTGTTTCGAAGAAAAAACTCACGCAACTAATTCGACAAATTCGGACAATTGCGTAATTCCAACGAAAAAGAGTACATTGACCGTCTGGAGTTTGCTTGTTCAGGGTGTAGGGGGGAAGGGGTTAAGAGGTCTTTTGTTAATCCAGAGGGGAACCACGAAAAAAACATCGAAACTAACTCCACTGCGCATTGCACTTTTACTGCAATTACATTGCACATTGCGTTGCCACCTTTCTTTTGATTTTCTTTTTCATTTCTTATGCAGACAATTTTTTTTTTTTTATAAATATTATATTATTATAATAATCTTTCGTGTTTAGGTTTATTTCTTTCTCTCTCTCTCTATTCGTTTTTTTTTTAATTTTTCTTCTTCTTTTAAACATCAGAATCTATCCTCCCCCCGCATGTTGGCAGTTGCGTCACGTCGCGGCAAACTACAAAGCATTGCGTTTGTTCACCACCTTGCCCCGTACCCTTCCTTCTCTTTATCATCCTCCTCCTTCTTCCTCCTCCTCCTCCTCCTCCTCCTCCTCCTCCTCCTCTTCCTTCTCCTCTTTAATGCAGTCGAGCAATACTTGCATACCTACTTATTTCGTACTTGCGGCACTTGGACTCTACTATTGCACAGAGACCGCACACGCGCCATGCATCCTATACCACAAGTGACTACTTGATGCGATTTCAAGATGTTTAAAGCTTTGTTCATTCGGTTGATAAATTTATTTGAAGGGTTAACTGTGGATATATATTGTCATCCTTTTTTATTTTTTAATCACGGTGTTTTTATATATAAATGTTTTTTTCAATTACATTTTGTTTATGAGTATTTTTTTATTGTATTAGTAACACTTGGTACAGTGTATTTTATTATTTTATATTAAATTACATGATTATAATATGAGGTTTTAGGGTTTTGTGATAACAAAGATTAACATTATTTTAATTTTTAAATATTTTATTAAGTTTTATTAAATATTTTTCCTCAACCTTTTTCTATTTTTCTACGTTCAGAATTAGAAATACTTTTGGTATGGTACATACGTGATTATATTTTTTTATTTAATTATTAAATCGTGTATTATTTCAAAGTTGATAGATAACTGCATATAAAATATCTTTGTTTTTATTTTTTTAATTAGGGTTTTTATTATTAATCATGGTTTTTATAGATAAACGTTTCTTCACTTACATTATTTGTTTCTCAATAATTTCTTATTATATTAGAAACACTTTGTACAGTGTATTTTATTATTTTATATTAAATTACATAATTAAATTATTTATTTTTAGAGTTTTGAGATTAGAAGAAACGTTGTTTTAATTTGTTCAATTAAATATTTTATTCTCAATCTCTTTCTAAAAATTTTGAAACACTTTTGATACTAACGAAATTATATTGTTTCATTTAATTATTGAATTGTATACTATTGCAAAATGTTAAGATTGTGAATTGCACTTTAACACTATATCCCTTTATAGATGTTTTAAGCACGTGCTTATTTCTATCTTTCTCTCTCTTTCTCTCTTTCTCTCTTTCTCTCTTTTTCTTTCTCCTGGTCATCGTCTACAAATTCGAGTCGCGAACTTGCGTCGGCATTATAGACAAAGGATTAATAAAGGAACGTTAGGCCATGCACGATCGTGTCCGGCCTTTCTTCACGCACGCTTTTCTTTCTCTCTCTCTCTTTCTCTCTATTTTTTCTCTCTTGAATAATATTTCCGATATGCATCCATCGTTCGATAGCATATCGATTTTTTTTCTCTCCCTAGTAGGGTCACTCCCTCCCCCATCCTTTATTCTATTTTTTTTATATAACTCTGTTCGTTTTTTTTTTCGATTAGTTCATTTCTTTCTTAAGTCTTATACGCGGTTTTAAAAGTGGCAAATGCGGTGACGTAGGATCTTCAATTATACCCCCTTCCTTCCCCTTTATCCATCATTCTTCTTCCCTTTTCCCTTTCTTTCTTTCTTTCTTTCTTTCTTAATCTTTTTCTCTTTCGTTTTATCTTTTAAAGACAAGAGAAACTCCTCGTCGATTCGTTAAGTGCACAGACTACTACCGAGAATCTGAGGGGATTTCTTAATTACGTTGTGTCTGGGGGAGTAAAACGATCATAAAAGCCGACACGACAAAAATTCAAATATTCGGCATCTTAAATTGACAAAATTTTCCTTTAAACGATTTTATGCGAAAGGTTCATTAATATGCAATCCCCTACACGTTGCATGTGTTGTCCTTGTTGTTGTTGTTTTTGTTATTTTTATGTGTTGTGTACATTTGCATTCAAAATCATAGTAGTTGCACATGATTAAACTTTTGATTTCTTTTTTGTTTTTTTTGTTTTGGTTTTTTCAAAATCTATAATTTAAGAAAAGAAATAAAATAATAATAATAATAAGAGTAATGATTAACGTTTCGCGTTAGTTTTATCGACCAATTCGACCTAACGAATTGTTGGCTATGACTGTTGCAGGTTAATCGGCCATTGACGATGAAGAAGGAAGGAATACAAACGAGGAATAGAAAACTATCGTCAAAGAGTAAGAAGAAGAAGGCAGGTAGTTGTCTAGGATTGGGTGGTGTCATGGGTGATGTCATGATCAAAGCTGGTGGACACATTGATCTTGACAACAAACCTTTCCATTCAGGATTTGGATCACCTATGGGTAAGCATTAAATCAACATTTTTATTCTTATTTAATTATATTATTTTTTTCTTATTCCAATCGATGCTTTTGCTTTTTCCTTTTTTTCATTAAATTAAATTCGATATCAAAAAAAAAAAAAAAAAAATTCTTTAATCTTCTATTTATTATTTTCATGTTATTAGAAAAATTATATATATAATTTAATATAATATTAGTATTATAATTGTAACATTATATATAATATCTTTTTCAAAATCTAAAATTTTATATTATTATTAAAAAAAAATATATAAAAAAATAAAAATAAAACATTCAATATATATATTTTATTTAATATAATATTATTATTATATTAAATAAAATTAATATTACAATTATAATTATATTTTTATATATTATATAATTTTTATTTTATATATATATATATATATATATATATATATATATAAAATTTATATAACAATTAAAATTTTTTTTAATATTATATATTATATATTATTAAATTTTTTATACAATAATTTATATTATAATATAAAAATTTTTATATTATATTAAATAAAATTAATATTGTAATTATAATTATATTTATATTTTTATATATAATATAAAAAATTATACTTTATATAATATAATTTTTATTTTATATATATAAATTGAATATAAAATTTATATAATAATATAATTTATATTATAATATAAAAATATATATATATATTCTATTAAATAAAATTAATATCATAATTATAATTAAAAAATTAATATAATTTATTTCATTTCTCAGATATAAATCTGATAAGTTATCTTCTTTATTTCATTTTAAATTTAATGGTAAAAAAAAATGTGATTGGAATAAGAAAAAAAAAGAAAAAAAATAATATGAAAATACTAGATTTAAGTCAAAACAATTGTGAAGAAAAATAATAATGATAAATATTTATTTTTGAAGATGGACGATGGTTGGATGTTGCAGGTACGTCCCAGCATCATCACACGATGCATCCTGCAATGCAACATTACATGTATCACTCAGGCGTCGGCGTGGCCGGAGGTCTTCATCAAGGATTTGCGCCACCGGCGCCGCCCCCCATACACCCCCACTCTCATTCGCATTCACATTCTCATCACATGACGAGTCTTCAGGGTCTTCAGTTGGCAGCGACGACGAACGCGATGGTGAGAACAAATTTCTCGATGTAAAGAAGAAAAAAAGAAAAGAAAAAATACCCCCCCCCTCCCAAAAAAAAAAGAAATTAAAAATAAAAAAAAAAACTTTTGTTCAAACAAGTCGTAGTTCCCCTAACTCTTGTCATTTTATTTTTTGTCCTTTTTTATTCCAATAAAAATTAACATTGATAACACTGATCGTTTTGTTTTGTAGTCACCCCTTTTTATATTCTCTAATTTTTTTTTTGTTTTTTCTAATTTTATTCGTAGAATTATTCACCTCCCCCCACCCCTAATTTTTCTATTTTAATGAAAAATAAAATAAAATTAAATAATATTATTTAACATTTTACTAATCAATGTTCTACCTATCTACTATTTTTTTTTATTTAATCTTTTTTCACATCATACATTCAATCTACTTTTATAATTCATAAGCAAAATTCAAAAAATATATTCTTCCTTATTTTTATTATTATTAATATTATTATTAATAATATTTGGTTTTTTTTTTTTCATTTTTTTGTTTTGCATGATCACTCAAATATCCTCTTCTAATTTTTTTATTCAACATTATAAACCCTTTGAATAAATAAATAATACATAATTTTCCCACTCGTTTTGTTCCTTTTTTGTTTTATGAAAAAAAAAACAAAAAAAAAAGGAAAACAAAACAACAAGAAAAAAAAAAAAGAATTTTTCTTATTTTTTATGTTCACAGACGGGCTGGCGATCAGAGTACACATGAATCCGCGAGTGATTAACAGTTCAGGATGCAACCTACAACAACTATCATTGAAATATACATTTCTACCTTTCTTCCTTTTTTTCCTTTTTTCCCTTTTTTTCCCCTTCCTATCATCAATCCATCTATCCATTAATCCATCCATCCATCCTAATTCTAAATTCCAAATTTTTAATACAAAATTTGTTTTGTAATTTCCTGGTCCTTTGATATATGTGTTGTTAGGACAACACATTTCTTTTCTCTTTTTTTTTTTAAATTACAATTTTTTTTTCTCTAATTTTTTTAAACAATCTTTCGTCCTATCATAGAAAAGTGAATGGGACGGTAAGAAATAAAATAAAAAAATAGAAAAGCAAAAAAAGGGACGAGAAAAATTGTTCTTCTTGGTTTATCTTTTCTTCGATTTAGTAGGGGGTGGGTGGGGGGATGGTAAATAGAAAAAAAAGGGAAGAAAGAAAGAAAGACGAAGGGATGAAATGGATATAAAAGTAAAATGTGTTAAAAAAAAAAAAATAAAAAATAAAAAAGAATTATAATTAAAATTATAATATTACGAATAACAATTAAGAAAAGTAAACCACACAAAAACACACACACATAACATACACACAAACATAAAAGAGCAAATAAAAAATAAAAGAAAGAAAAGAAAATAAAGCAAAAGAGAGAGAGTTAGAGAGAGAGAAAGAACAAAAAAATGAATTAAAAAAAAAACAAATGCTTTTGTAAATATGTAAAATTTTCATGTTAGGGCCTACGAGCCCCGGCCCCAAGTACAAACGAAGTCAACTGTATACCTATACATATATATACATACAAATATATAAAAAAAAAAAAAATAAATATATATATATGTGTGTGTATATGTATATAATTAATGTAATCGATTGGTATATGTATGATAATGATGAAAGAAAGAAAGAAGAAAGAAAAAAAAGAAGAACAAGAAAATACCACACAATAGAAGGTAGTACTGTAAATAATGTTATATTATAAATAATTAAGAATTTCTATTTGAGTGTGAGTGAGTGTAATTGAAAATTAATAATAATATTATTATTATTATTATTATTATTATTATTAAATATATACATATATATATGTATATGTATATTATATATTATTATGAAATATATAATGTATATATATGTATATATCTATATATGTATGCATATATATATATATATATAAAAAATAGTCATGCGTATTAGGAAATGCATAAATGTTAAGTTGAAATATTGCGTATTTTTTTCTTTTCGTTTCTTTTCAGTTTTATTTAATTTTTTTTTTTTATATATTCTTCTTTTTATTATTATTTTTAATTATTATTATTAATATGTATTATTTTATTATTGTAATAAGTAGTTATTAATGATTGAATTATTATAATAATACACTGGCGAACCCAATTATCATCAATTTAAAGTTTAGTCAAGAGTTTAATTTTTTTTTTTTTTTATTTTTTTTTTTCTTATTTAGGACAACGTGCAATTTAAATAAGTATAATACACAAGTACAGATTAATACGAGTACTACACTATCATATTACATGAGAGAACGATCGTTATTTTATATTATTTTTATTAATTAATTGAAATTTATTATAAGGGACTAAAAAATTGGACAATTGATTTGATTTTTGTATTCTTTGTTTTTTTTTTTTTTTTAAATATTTTTATTTTTATTTCTTTTTTCTTTTTTCTTTTTTCTTTTTATCTTGTTGATTTATTCCTGGAGTTTTTTTTTTTTTTTCTTTGAACGAGTTCCTGGGACATATTGTTTGCATATATATATATATTAATATTAATATTTATTAATTAATTGATAGTGATTGAGGAAAAGAAAAAAAAAAAGAAATAAAAGGTAAAAATTGTTGGAATTATTGATTTGCGCATTGACGATCGTCACTAATATTTAAATATTATTAGAAGAAGGGTGGAGGAAAGGGGGATTAGAAGAAAACAAAAAAAAAAAAGAAGAATTCAGAAATTTGTAAAAAAAAAAATAAAAAATAAAAAATAAAATAAAAAAAATAATGTCGGATTAAATTTTACAGGAAAAAAAAAATAAATATTTAAAAAAGTAAGTTTCTATATTGAGGAATTGAAAGAAAAAAAAAAAAAACATCAAATTAGATATTATTACCTCTGCGTGCGTTTAGAATTATTATAAACATTTACATATGTAACATGGTACCCACACACACACACACACACACGTAACACATACTTGTATATCTATTATGATCGTCATTTATGCGAATATGTACCATTCTATGGTATAAATAATAAAACTCATCATATTATAATAATCAATTTGATTCAAAGTGTTTCATTCGTATTTTTTATTTCTTTTTATTGTTTTTCTTGTTCTTTGAATTTTTTTTTTTTTATATTGTCAAGGATAAAAAAAAAGATATGGTATAAAAAATATACAGTGAAATAAAATATAAAAAAAAGAATAAAAAAAATCACCTCGGAAAATGTCGTCTAATCAACAACACGTGTTCAACACAGATACACACACATAAACACTCAAGTTCCACGTGTTTCTTATCACTATTGTGAATGATTTTTAATGACAATTACAAAAGGTATGTAATTAAGTGAGTGAGAGAGAAAGAGTAAAACATCCGGATGATTGTGAATAATTAAACAACAAAAAAAATTATTTACAATACTAACGGCACAGATAAATAAACAAAACTATAAAAAAAAATTGCATTAATAAATATACGAACGAGATTGTAAACGTAACGATAGATACGACAAGGATCCCGTTATCTTGATTAGTTTTTTTATTATTTTTATTTAAAATAAAAATGAATGAATGATCGATCGATCGATCGATCGATCGATCATTAGAAAGAAACGTGTTAAAGTATTTCATTAATTATTAATGAATCAATACTGACAGTTAAACATTCACACTGTTTTCACGAATACCTATAGAAAAACAAGCACAAAAAAATGAAAGAAAATAAAAAGTATAAATAAATAAATAATTAGAAACAATTGCATAGAAATTTCGTAATGGCGATTGGACACACACTCACGTAAAAAATAAATGACGGGAGTAATGGTCAGTGTAAATTTTTTTTGTGTTTTTCAGATTGTTTATGGTTATTGCATTTTAACGATAGTACATATATATTATTATATTATATATAATTAATTAATATATAAAATTATATATAATATTAAATATATATATTATTATATATTATTATACATTATTATATATTATAATATATTATATATTTCATATATATATATATATATATTATATATAATATATTTATATTAATATATACATATATATAATATATTTAATATATATATATATATTATATATAATATATTTATATTAATGTATACATATATATAATATATTTAATATATATATATATATATATATATATATATAATATTATATATAATAATAGTTATATATAATTTATAAAATTACATATAAATAATATATTAATATATTAAAATATATTATAAAATATATTTTAATATAATACAATGAATATATTATATTTTAAATGTAATATATTTAAAAAAAATTTATATATAATTTATAAATTATATACAATTAATATTATATCTAATATTATTACATATAATATATAATATATATAATATATATAAATTTTATATATTAACAAACAAAATTATTTGATGAATCAAGAAAGTGATAAAAGTGTGCAAAAACACGTTAAATGAATCCCCCCCCCCCCATAAAAACAAATGTACACATACACAGACACACACCCACACGTCATATATAATACATACAATATATATATATGTATATGGGGATTGAAAAGATTTTTAGAGTCTTACAACAAAATTTGTATTTTTCAAACTTGAAAGTAAGTTCAACTTAAAAATAATGAAATAACATTCTATTTTCTTTTTTTTAAGAATAAAATCTTTTTAACTCCCCTTTCCCCACCCACCACCCACTTATGTTTATATGCGTGAAGATAATTTTATGACAGTGAATTGAAAGTAAAAAAAAAAAAAAAAGAAAAAAAGAAAAAAATATTCGACAAATTTATTTGATGACCATATTAATAATTTTAATATAAGGGTTTGTATCACATTGAATAAATCTTAAAGATATTTCTCTTTTTTTCTTTTTCTTGTCAATTTTGTATCTCATTGTCATAATTATCTACATAGGATACACAGATGTGTATATGATTGTATATGATGCGTGTATGAGAGTGAATAATAATCGTGTACATGCGTGACAACACACTTAATAGTGTAATCATAAATATAATTAAAAAAAAAAAACAACGTGTGTACATATGTATTAGTATTAAAATTATTACAAATACATATGCACATATATATAATAATAATAGGGTATATAAATATTAAATGATGGTGAATAGTCAAATGGAAGAACCAGTAAAAATTAATTAAAAAAAAAAATAAAGAACTGCGATTTATTAAATTAAAAATCGTACGAGGACGGAAATAAATAAAAAAAAAAGTCCTAGACATATGTAAAAAAAAAAGGAAAAAAAAAACAAAAACTATTGCGAGCAAACGTTAATTATTAACTATAAATAATTAATTGAAAATATATAAAGAAACACATTAAATACATTGATGATCGTATTTAATAAAAAAAAGAACTACAACAAGACAAAAAAAAAACGAAGGAAACAAAGGACAAAAAATGTTTAACAAAATATTAAATCAGAAAAAAAACTCACCCTGTATGAGTTTTTTTTTTGTTTTTTTTTTTGTTTTTCTTTTTTTGATAAAACACATTGTGATTTTCGATTGTATTAATTAACACATAGCTTAATGTTTTAAGATATGAGGCGTAATATAATTATTAATTATATTATTATTATTATTATTATTATTATTATTATTATTATTATTATTATTATTATTATTAATATTCAAATAATAAAAAATGAAGATGAAAAAAGAAAAGGAGGTGGTGTTTGATGATGCAAATATAACAACAACAACAACATCAACTGCAATTTATTATGAACAAAAAAAAATTATTGGCAATTATTGACACAAGAGATGCACGTGTGTTGATCATTTTCTTTCTTTTTCTATTGCATTGAAAGTCCCCACTCCATAAAACCACCCCCATCTATTACTCACTGTCTTTTTAAATCAAATATTCCCCCTTCTCTGTCCTATCATTCACCCTCTCTTTTTCTCTCACACATATACACATACAGAGGACACACCTCTCTCGTTTCCTACGAACAATTTTTTTTAAAAGACTAAACGAAATTAATTAATTAATTAATTAATTAAATAAATAAATATATGAAAATGAATGAATGAATGAATGTCGTCGCGATTTTTTCAAAGAGACTGAACTTAGCGCACGGCACTTTTGAAAATCGTTAACGATCATATTTTGAAAAATAATATGATGATAACGATGCTGATGATAATGTTGATGATGATGATGATGATGATGATGAAGGAGTGAAGAGGAAGGTTAAAGGGAAGGGGAAAGTTATTTAATGAACAAAAAATAGTATTACTAGGGAATTTAGCGTATAGGAACTTGTATATTTGAAATGGAAAAGTGAAAATAATTTACACGTAAAGAAACACGCGTATAGATTATTATATAACACACACACATAAGCGGATTCAACACACACACACACACACACATATATATATACATATACAAACATACAAACGTACACGTGTAATAATAATAATAATAATACGATTTGTAAAAGATATTACGAGTATGCAAGTGTGTGCGTGAGATGATGAAGTGGTGTAGTAACACAAGTGATTAGAAAAAAAAATATCAAAGTGTGAGGATATGAAAAATGAAAGAAAACAAATAAAAAATCGACTATGGGGTTGGGGATTATGTGAAAATATAATTTTCAAAGGAGATATATATATATATATATTATAATACAAGTTTTTGCGAGATAAATAATTGCGATGACGGCTCATTTATTGATTGTAAAAAGTATAACACAAACACACACACACACACAGATGTACACAAACACGCGAGAAAATAAAAAATAATACGCATTGTAAGATATCATTGTAAAGAAAGGGAAAAGAAAAAAAAAAGGACAAAAAAAATGGACAAAAAAAAAGTATCACGGTTTTAACTTTAAAAAAAAAAGAAAATAAATTAAATGAAGAAGAAGAGATAAATCGTAAAAAAAAAAAAAAAAAAAAAAAAAACAACAACATACACCGAGACCAATCTTTAGTCGAACGAACGTTTCAAATGCGAAAAGTATATATATAAATAAATAAATAAATAAATAAATAATTAAGTAAGTAAGTATAAGTAAGTATAAGTAAGTAAATGAATAAATAAATAAATAAATAAATAAATAAATAAAATAAAATAAAATCAAATAAATATAAATATGAACATATTAAGTATGAAATTGCAAATATATATAATTTAACATAGATAATACAAAATATATTATATATGTATATTATAAAATATGTACGAGTACAGTATATATCTATCTGATCATCTGATAATTATTACGTTTTTTTGTTTTCTTTTACAAAACACCTTTAAGAGATAATAAATTATTGGATAGGATTTATTTTATTAAACCATTATCATATCCCTCATATCGAATTCATTTTTTTCTATCGTTCAATTTATTATTTTTTAAAAGTAAGGGCTGTGCTTATTTAAAAAAAAAAAAAAAAAAAATAGTGTAAGTTGATAAAACCAAAATGAACGTATCTCGTTTGTATAATACTAAACCAACATCCCCCATATAAAATGAATTTTTTCTATCATTCAATTTATTATTTTAAAAATAGGCTGTTTTTATTAACAAACATAATATAAGTTGATCAAAAATGAACGTATCTCCTCGTTTATGCAAAATTCAATTTGAATGATTTTGAATTCATTGAAATTTTTTCGTAATTTTAATGAGTATAATATTAACGCCATATTTTCTTTACGTTCGTTCGTTCGTTCCCATAAAGTACAACAACTATACACCCTTTAAAAGTGAACCGAAGTTTGCAGCCAATTTGATTTCCTTTTACTTATACATTTTTTTTTTTGGGTTTCTTTTTATTCATCATTGAAATACACCACCATGGATTCAGAGTCCACTTATATAGAAGGCGAGTTTGGACCATAATGAGAAACCGGATTTGAAGTTACTTTTATGTTAAGTATTATAAGGAGTAAAAACTTTACGTACTGAAATAATGAAATTCGTATTTTTCTAAGGTCCTTAAAAAACGTGAGTATTGATTTGCTTATTTTATCTAAAATAAAAAAAGAAAGAATTTATATTAAAATATTCAATTAAAATATTATATATAAATCAATATGGATTATTAATGTTAATATTGTTTTTATTATATTATTTATTAATTTATATATTTTATTTTCTTAAAATTTTAACTTAATGATAAATTATTTTTGGAATTTTTAATGAACTTTATAATATAATATAAGAAATAATAATAATATTACAATTGATAAATAAAATAATCTATTAAATTAGAATAATTTTCTTAAATTGGCAAATTTTATTTTATATAAATATTTTTTGAATTTTTTATAAACTTTAATATAATATAATATAGTAAATAATATTGCAACACATAATATAACAATAATATTACATAAATTTCTTTAAATTTACAATTTTATTTTATATAAATAATTTTTTAATTTTTTATAAACTTTAATACAATATAATACAACAAATAATATTGCAATAAATAAATAAAATAATATAAGATATTTAAATTTAAAGTGATACCAAGAATTTCTTATCATTTTATTATAGAAATAGCACACAGTACACTCCATATATATGTGTACAGTGCAAAACCTATAAAATTTATTTTCAGGAGGTTTTTCTTAGATATAAATCTATCTATCTATCCATCTATCAATCAATCTATGTAACTATCTCCCTCTCTCTCTCTCTCTCTCTTTCTTTTGTGTATCACATTGCAAGTAAAGCAAAGGTGAACGATTTCCTGGATTTATCGGATTACTTAACCGTATGTCGATTGTGTCGATTTGCACGTTAGTTTCACGGTGAATTGACTCTGCAATAGGATAGTGTATACTATATACATATATATATAGTTTGTTAAAGAAAGAAAGAAAGAAAGAGATAGATAAAAGAACTTACGAGTTAAACTTAGGAGCCAGCTGCGGCGTTTAGTTTGAAGAAGGAAAAAGCTCTGACCTTTTGCACTCTAGCGGAATATCCGAAAAAGAAAATCAAAGAGAAAAAGATAGAAAATAAGGGTGGTGTGGTGGGATGGTGGAAGGAGGGGCTAACCGTTGGTTGGGTCTAGGGATAAAATTCGTTTTAAGGGTATACCTATATATACCTTAAATAAGCGAGCATAGGATTTCGCGTAATCCTACATTCGAAGGGATGGGGATGTAACAGAAGACTTTTGAAGATACTCTTGTCAGAGGTACGCATGATCCTTCTTTTCTTCAGGATTCCCGGCCACAAAGTCAAGAGAAGGCTCCTTTTCTTATTTTTTATTTTTTTTTTTTTTTTTTTTAACGTTTGCGGTAAGCCTCGACTTCAAACGAAACACCTTTTCATGAACAATGGTTTTCTTTTTATCGAATAAATGGCATCGATTTTAATCGTAGTATTTTTAAAAAAGAAAAAATTATTTTAATAATATCCCAAAAATATTTATTTTATATATATATATATATATTTTTTTTTTTTTATTTAAAATAATGATTCCCTTTCGGGATACATGGTTT
This sequence comes from Polistes dominula, assembly GCF_049000335.1. Taxonomy (NCBI): domain Eukaryota; kingdom Metazoa; phylum Arthropoda; class Insecta; order Hymenoptera; family Vespidae; genus Polistes; species Polistes dominula. The sequence goes on from NW_028300963.1 coordinate 4,287,266, forward strand.
TATTATATATATATATTGTTGTTAAAAGAATTGATCATTTTTAAATTTAACAAAACACCTTTTCATGAAACAAGGTTTTTTATTTATTTTTTTTTTTTTATGGAATAAGTGGCATCGATTTTAATCGTAGTATTTTTTAAAAAGAAAAAATTATTTTAATAATATTCCATAGTATCCTAAAAATATTTATATTATTGCTAAAATAATTGACTATTTTTAAAACTTGTTTAATATTTTAAATCAAGTTATGATTTTAATTACCAAAATGTGTAAAAGTATTTGGAACATTTTAATATGATTCCTTTATGGAATAATAATTGTATTATTTTGAAATGCAAAAAGAATCCTAGTTCTAATATTTTACTATAAAACTGATATAACATTTTATGAATGTCATTAGAAATATATATAAAATTAGAATTTTGATCATCATTTTGAAGATCTTTTTAATGTTGCAAGTCAACAAGTTATGATTTTAATTACTAAAATGTGTAAAAGTATTTGTTTATAGGATAATAATTATATTATTATAAAAATGTCAGAAATAACCCTAATTCTAATATCTTTCTACAAACCCGTACACACGCACACACACACACACACACAACATTTTATGAATATGATTAGAAATATACATTAATATTAAATCAAATTCAAATAACTCGTTTAAAAAATGGGAGTATTTCACAGTAATAAAACGTATCGATGTGTAAAATTCAGCAAATGTTTTGTTACCATCGCAATTTTTATGGCCCAATAAAAATACAATGGACCCTTTTTTTCGCCTGGAATGAGATAAAGTGAAAGAAAAAGAACAAGGAGGAAATAATCGATAAACAAAAGAAAAAAAAAAAAAAAGAAAAGTACAGGCTCGTTGTCTCGATCCATGGTGTGGATTTTCGTATCGAGTCACCCTAAGAACGAGTATGTGTATGTGTATGAGAGAGTGAGAGAGAGAGAGAGAGAGAGAAAGAAAGAGTAAATCCCCGCGTGTGCATCTTGCTGCGATGAGGTCAAGCACGAAGGGTCAGTCTCACGTCGAGTGTGAAACTGAGGGATTTGGACCCCGCAGGGAATAAATAAAGAATCAATCGAAGGATTTGTGAGACCAAGTGGTATATGCTTGTCACATATCTTCCTCCTCCACCATATTGTTATTCTTCTTCTTTTTCTACTTTTACTACTTCTATTTCTATTTCTACTAGTATAATCTACATCATGTTTCACGTAAGGTTTACGAAAAACGAACGAGTAAATCCGGGTTTAATGAATTGGATTGACATCAAATAAAATCCTTTCAAATCTGTTATTTGAAATTACTAACATTTGTTTTCTATTATTTTTATAGTATAAGATAATAAAATAAGTTAAATTAATTTGAAATAATTTTTATTAATTATAGGTAGTACTTTTTATTAAACTCTGTTTTAATATAAAAGAATTTATTAATTGGTAAAATTTTTTTTACAATATTTTTTTATTTTAACAGTATTGGATTTAACATGCTGTGTGTTTAATTTAATATAAATTATAGTTATAATTATATTTATTGTATTATAATTATAATTATGATATTACATTAATTTAATATAAAATTATACATTTTTATTATATCATAACTAGAATTTGAATATTAATTTAATTAAATATAAAATTAAATTTTCTATTATATTTTAACGAAAATTTAGAATATTAATTTTTTAATTAAATATAAAATTAAATTTTTATTATATTATAATTAGAATTTTACTATTATTTTAATTTAATAAATTAAATTTTTATTATAATATAACTATAATTCTAATATTAATTTAATTTACTATAAAATTCAACTTTTTATTATGTTATAACTTTATTTAACTTAATTTATTATAGGTAACTTAATTATATTATTATATTATATAATATATTATATATTAATATATTATATAGAATTTACTATATTATAATATTAATTTAATTTATAATATAAATTTTATTTATAAAAATAATCTTTAACATATTTAAAAATTACATTTTCTTAATATAATGACAGATACAATGAACACCCTGGGTTCACATATAACACGACATTTACAAAAAATATATTTACAATGTTTAAATAAAAGTAATTCCTAAAGTGCATACTACTAATACAAGCACATTTGATACTTCCATTATAAAAATTAACATCAGAGTTCAAAGCTGGGAAAAAAAGAGGAGAAGAAGGGAGGGTAGAAAAAGGCAAAGGGGTATGTTTTAAATGAAGACTTAAAAAAAAAAAAAAGAAAATAAGTCTCAAGGCCACAACAGATTTGATCGTTACAATAAGTAGACAATTATCATAATTAATCTAGATACTTATCTGGACTACTTACAAGCAAAAACATTGAACTTCCACTTTTCAAAGCTATAAAATGTCAGACTAAAGTAACGAAATAAGAAACAGAGAGAGAGAGAGAGAGAGAGAGAGGATTGGGTTAAAGAAGAGGAAAGACGAAAAGGGGGTGTTTAAAATGAAGAAGAAAAAAATTTGATTTGATCGTGCAATAAAAATAAAAAATTAAAATTAAAATAAAAAAAAAAAAAGTAAAGAGTAGACAATTAACATAATTAATAGCCGAGGTTTAGAGTCAAGAAGCCAATTACTTACAAAGCAAAAACATTGGCAGCCCCATTTTCAAAGGTAACATTTAAAGAGAGAGAGTACAAAGTACGAAAAAAAAAAAAAAAAAAAAAAAAAACAAGCAAAAAAAAATCTACGAAGATAGGAGAAGGTGGTGGATGTAGGATTGAGGAGGAAGAGGGAAGAAGAGGAGGAGGAGGAGTTAAAGGTGGGGGAGGATGGTGGGGGTGGATCACAGGAACGTTATTAATGGGCACGATTACTTGGCGAAACTCGCGCCTTTGTAATCCAGTTGGTTCGTTTCTGACTTCTCTCACAGTGTGGATGACTACAACGACACAACGACGACTCCATGGGGTACCATAGGTACGTATTTTCATATATAAATGTATATGTATATAAATATATGTGTATATGTGTATGTGTATAAGCAAAAAAGAAAAAAAACTTGAACGCGAAGTGAGAGCACACAAACACACACACACACAGACACATATATGCATTCTCTCATTTTACACCTGTGCCCAACGCTTTCTAACTTATGCATGGGATCCTCCCACGGAAACAATGCTCAACTGGGCCTCCACCACTGTGGATTTTTATTTTTACTTCTTTTTTCTTTTTCTTTTTCTTTTTCTTTTTTTTCTTCTTCTTCTTTCTTGAGTAGCCATGCTACCTTACTCACCTCTGCTAACGCGTAAGAGACAAGTGTAGTGTAATTTTTGTATCTGTATGTGTAGATATGTGTGTGTGTGTGTGTGTGTGTGTGTATGTGTATCTCTTTCTTTATTTATTTCTTTATTTATTTCTTTTTCTTTATTTCTCATTCGCGAAACATTTATCGTCCTCGACTAATTGCGCTTCTTTATGGCACTACTTGAATGCACATTTTATCATGATCTTTCTGTCTCAGCTATAAAAAAAAAAAAATAAAACAAAAAAGAAAAGACATACGAACGGAAACCGAACTAAATTAAAAACCAACAAGAACGATTGTTCAAATATAGGAGAAATAAAATGTTTCCCTTTTTCTACCCCTCACCTTTAGACAATAATAATATTATTGAGGTCATTGTACTTGAGTGGTAATTAAGAAGAGAACTCAGATTTTTTGAATACATTTTTATTTCTATCTTCTTTTATTTTATTGTTTTATTTGTTTTTTTTTTGGGTTTTATTAGTTTTTTAGTTAAATAAATATAATAGGTTGTAAATATAATATAACTATAATATATAATATTTTAGCAACATATAATATTATATTGCTATATATAATTTTTCTTATATAATTATTTAAAATTTAATATTATATTTAATTTTACATTATATTTTTAATTTATTATAGCAATATATAATATTATTTGCTATTAATTATATATTTGCTAATATTATATTGCTATAATATTAGATATTGTAGTTATATTATAGTTATATATATATATATATATATTATATTATATTTATAATAATATTATATAATTGTATATATTAATAAATAATATAATTATAATTATACAATTAATTAAATAATTATATAATATTAATATATAATATAATATTAATATTATATAATTTTATATATACTAATTAATAATATAATAATAATTTATAATAATATTATAGTTATAATATAATACAATATATAATAGGTTGTATAATAGGTTTTTTTTTATGTCTACCTTCTTATTGTTCTTTCTCTTTTGGTTATTACAATGATTATTTTTTTTTATTTCAATTAAATAAAAATAATAGATTAATAATAAGTAATCAATGTATTTTGTGTATTATAAATAAATATATATATATATATATATATATATATATATATATATATATATATATATATATATTTCTTTCCTAATTATAATGATTGATATTATAAAATTGTGCTTATTGGTCAATTTATTATTAGGGTATATTATACTTCATTCCTTGTTAATTAAAAATAAAAATATACAAAGTGGTTTGGTATCCATAGGTTTTTAATGATGTTTAACGGTGCCGATCATTGTAAGAATTATATTCCGAACAAAGACCCTCTCTCTCTCTTTCTCACACAGATAGTTATACATGTGTATATATATATATTGTAAGCAGAATTAGATTAGTAGAACGGATCGGTTTGATCCCCATTGATATGCGATTAATCCATCATCGAGCGTGTAAGTATACATGGATGTGCATCGAATGAAGGGGGTGGAACGATCCATGGATCTCTTCGATCGATCTTTCGATCATTGTAAAGGGAAGAAGAAGAAGAGGAAGGAAGAAATGAAGAAGAAGAAGAAAAACGAGTTAGTTGAACACACGAACGCCTCAAAGGTGGGATACATGAGAGAAGAAGAAGAAGAAGAAGAAATTGGCCAAGTTAGTCGAGAAATTATCGAGATCAATAATCTTTGTTATTTTTTATTTTTTATTTGATATTTTTTTCTTTTACTTTTTAACCTACATCAATAGTTTATTCTCTTTCTATTTTTATTATATATACATATATATATTGCAAAATAAGTAGATGATAAAAGTGAAAGTGTAATTTTTTTTTCATTGTACAGGGATTTTTGATTGATATAAATTTTGAGAAGGAACTAAAATATTAATTAATTCATTTATGGTTGATTTGCAATTTAAATGAAATAATTTTTTCTAGATAGATGCAATATAATTTTTATTATGACAGGTGTTCTTGTTAAAACAGAATAATTATGTGCATTTTGGATTTGTAATAGTAGTAAAAAGGGTTGCAGTTTAATATTACCATTATACATAGATACAACATATAATAATATTTAATTACAAAATACTTATTATAAATATTTACATATAAAAAAGTACTTATATTTATAAAATACAAAATATATTATATTTTTTCATTTTAAATATCAACAACAATAACACAAATTCCAATGAAACAATGTCTATTATTTTAAAATTATATATTACTTTGTTTAATATACTTATCTAAAAAATTAATTAGTTGCAATACGGTTGTTTCAAATTATTACTAGAACTCGTTCTAACGTTATTAAATACATATATTATATTTTATTTTTATTTTCTAAATACCAACAACAATTAATAAATTCCCAATAGAGACAACGACTATTATAAAATTATTATATAATAAAATTATCACATAAGACATATTGTAAAAAGACAAAAAGTACATAAAAAAAAATAAAAAAATAAAAAAAATAAAAGAAAAGATATAATTTTAATAGAGAGAAAGTTAAACGTCACCGAGTTGGCTAATATTAAACCGATAAATTTCTCGTAGAAACTTGTTGGACATCATCGCAGACGTTGTACATATATATATGAGTGAATAAAAGAAAGACAGAATACGAGAAAGAAATAAAGAAAAAGAGAAAGAGAGAGAGAGAGAGAGAGAGAGAGAAAACGCAGTCGCGCGTTAATCATCGCGGTATGGCAAAGCGATCTGACCGATCGAACGAACGTTCGTTGGTTGGTTTGGTTGGTTTGGTTGGTTGGTTGGTTGGTTGGTTGGATCGTTGTTGGTTCGTTCGTTCATTCGACCGGTCGAGAAGAAAACGAGTGGTATGGGTTCTCGATTGGAAAGCTCGTGGATGACCAGTCATTGTTGCCTCATAAAGCCAGTGAATGCCCTCCTCGTGACTCTCTTTCTCACTCACTCTCTTTCTACTTTTTTTATTATTTTTCTCTCTCTCTCTCTCTCTCTTTCTCACTCTCTTTAACATATACACTCTTGATCTGCTTAAAAAAAAAAAAAGAAAAAAAAATATGATCGAGCTAATCGTTCGACGATTGTAATAGGTTTTCTTCTCGGTCATTGTCCCCCCTTCCTTCCTACACTTTGATCTTTTGTATAAGTATAATAAATTCATATTCATTTATATATATATATATATATATATAGATATGTGCTGATTCTTCGGGCACACGTTGCTGTGACTTTGTTATAAATAACGTTAATATTAATTTATTTTTAAACTATTTGATGTTTAGTCAAATTAATGTTCACTAATAATTTCTGGGAATTCAAATTAGGCATAGAACAATATATTAAATTTTTAATATATATAATATATAATATATAATATATATATATATAAATAATAATAACAAATTAAGTATTATATAAATAATTATATATTTAAATTATTAAACTATTAATTATAATTATATATGTATATATAAATATAATTAAAATATATATTATAATTATAACTATAATTATATAAAACGACAAATTGTTATTAATTTAATTTAATTTTAATTTTTAACCTCTTTTTTAGTGCTTAAATATTTTTACCCAATTTAAAATAATTCTGATACAACCCTGTTGAAAAAAAGGCTTTGAAAAAATTGTGAAATAAATTTTAAAAACTCATGAACAAAGCATAGAAAAAAGTCTGATGCAACCCTTAAAAAAAACAACCCTTTAAAATGAATTTTCTGAATATATATAGAATATTTGTATAGAAGTTTTGAATACACTGAACAGAATAGGAATAGATATATAATACATTGATACCCAATAATAATAATAATAATAATACACTTAAAATATCTACCTAAGGTGTTCAAATAAAAAGAATTGAATTTAATGGAAGTGATTTGTAACGCATTATTATTATACAATAATTTATTACTAAATATCAAAAGCACACGTGTCTAAAGTAATCGTTATTTCCGCTGAAAAACATATATATATGTGTGTGTGTGTATGTGTATGTGTGTGTATTACCTCAATAGAAACTACTTTTAAGTTACTTCTAGAGACCCCTTATAGTGGTTACCTTTTTTTTCTTCTTCTTCTTCTTCTTTTTTCCTATGACACGGATAGAAAATCGTCCTTGCGCAAAATCTTATTTGCAAACGAGATTTCACTTGAGAAGATTTTTTCTGACAAACCAAACCCTCTTCTTTTATTTTCAAAAAAAAAAAAAAAGTGAGAGAGAGAAAGAGAAAGAAAGAGAGAGAGAGAGAGAGAGAGAGAGAGAGAGAGAGAGTGGCTGTAAGCAACTTGGAGGGTAATCCCAAAGGCTGCAAGATTCTATAAGTGCCCATATTGTTGACAATGGTTGAATAAAATAGGTTGGAAAACGGACTGAATGAAAAACGAAAAATGTCATCTTAAAGGGGGCGGAAAAGGGGGAAAGAAATGATGATTTTTTTTTTTTTTTTTTTCAATCGAATCGATACTTTAAGAACTTTCTTCTCTTCACTTCTTTTTTCTTCTTTTTGTTGTTGTCGTTGTTGAGATAGAAAAAGAAAGTAAGCAAAGAAAAAAAAAGTGACAGAAACGTGATTTCCTGTTTTACTTTCATGGATCTTCGTCACCTATAATTTATCCTCTCGTTTTGATTCTCTTTTACTGATCCCGTTACGCAAATAATATAATGGGATCAATGCCCGTGTAAGTAGTTGCATGTTTAATCTTACAAGTAGAATGTTCAATCATTCTACTGATAAATTTACATTCTACTGAATGTTACTGAATGTTACTGAAAATTACATTACAATGATAATTGTAAGTATGATCTTGATATAATATTTGTATCGATTAAATAATTATTGCAAATTTATATGCTAGGAAATAGTATTTCTAAATTAGTAATAGTACATGCACACATATATTAGGAAATTATTAAAAAATTATTTCCCATACGAAATTAGGAATTTATTAAATATTTTTTATAGGAGTTCACTGATTATCTTATTATTTATTTATAGAAAACAATTACATTCCTTTCTATAAAAAAAAGTTATTAATTCGTGTTCCAATAAAAAAATAAAAAATATTAAATATACGTATATAAATTTTGTTAATACTTTTGGTGTGTCATTTAAAAAATAAAACAAAATTTACCAAAGTATAATTTTATAATAGAAAAATTAAAAAAAAAGGAATAATTAATTCGCGTTCCAATAAATAACAATTAATATAATAAATAAAAAATTAATAGAATAAATAAAAAAGTATTCTACGTACACAAAATTTTGTTAATACTTTTGATGTGTCATTTAAAAAAAATAAAACAAAATTTATCAAAGTATAATTTGAATGATATGAAAACTACCCAAAAATATAATTCATTCGCGTATTCCAATAAATATAAATAAATTAAAAAAAACTATTCTACGTACATAAATTTTGCTAATACTTTCAGTGCGTCATTTAAAAAAAAAAAATAAAATAAAATAAAATAAAACAAAATTTACCAAAGTATAATTTTAATGATAGGAAAACACTTTAGCTTCGAAAGAAAGATGAACACGTTAGATTAACTTACTACTACCGAACAAATTTCTACTTTAGTTTATGAAGACTTCAAGAGAATAGAAGAAAGAGAGAGAAAGAGAGAGAGAGAGAGAGAGAGAGAGTGAGAGAGAGGGAAGGGAAAATAAAGTCCCTTTAAACTTGTTGAAGGTAAAATACCGTAGGCGTCGGTAAAGGAATAGGGCTTCGGTGGTACCGAACACAACAACAACCACGAGGTCTACCCGCTAGTTAGACACTCATAAAGCCACAACGTAAATTATCCAACCAAGACGGACACAACACCGATGATACTATACTTGCATTAGGGGAGTGTTTGCGATGGTCCACCTCCCGTCAACGCCCTCACATAAAAGAGGGATCAAACGAGTAAGAAAATAAAAAAAAAAAAAAAGAGTTAAGACATTTGGTATAACGTTATTTTGCTCCTGTATTTTATTTTATTTTTTTTTTTTTTTTTTATTTCTTTAGCAATGATTTTCTGTTAATTCGTTGTTAAACTATTTCGAGAAAATACACGTGGTTATACTACTGTAAGTAGGGATATATAATAAAAATATTCCGACGATGATTACAAAATTAAAATTTATTGTTTATTAATTTAATACTGGTTTTAGTTTAATTGTATTATTGTTCTTGATTGTGTTATTTATTTTTTAATTCGCAATGGTTACTAATAAGTTGTCAAATTATTATATTAAAAATACCCTATGGTATTACCATTGTATAGAATAGGGATATAATATTAAAATATTCCGACGGTGATTATAAAATAATTTATTATTTATTAATTTGATATTAGTTTTAGTTCAGTTGTATTATTATTCGTCGTTTTATTATTTATTTATTGTTTATTTTTTATTTGCAATGGTTACTAATAAGTTGAAAAATTATTATCTTAAAAATAACCTATGGTATTACTACTATAAATAAGGATATAATGTTAAAATATTTCGACGATGATAATATGATATATATTAAAATATATTACAATATATTTATTATATATCACAATAATATTAAAATAATTAATTATTAATTAATTTAACGTTGATTTTCTGTAATTGCATTACTGCTTATTGTTATAGGAGTTTATAGAATCATTTAGGAATACTTTAATAAAGTATCTATAACTAATAAAAATAGAAATCAAAAATTTGCAACTTCAACACTAGATATTTCCAAATAGGTTTACTTAACAACAATATAATTAAAATTCTATCAAACTTGTTGAATTAACAATTTCAATAAATTGATTGCTACGTTACCAAAATTCCTATGACAATTCATAACTTAGGAAGAATCTTCATAGAAAACTACAGAATTATTATAAAAGTAATAGAAAAATTGAATGATTCACTTTTGAAGAATGTAAAGCTTAACCAAATACAAATAAACATAAGTATATCATATTACATAGGTTACATTTTGTTAAGAAAAGAAATATTATACTAACACACATGATATTCCCAAAGCACAAATTCATTATGAGAAAGAAATCTTAAAAGGTAGGTGTACCATTTTGTTGAAGAGCTCCTTATGAAAGAGTAGTATCCCGTGAAGAGGTAACAATAAGTCGCCTAATAGAAATCAAATCGCCTTTTACCATTTATAACGACCCACCTATCGTATAACCCCCTACCCCCTGCCTCCTGTCCATTCCCCTTCCCCTTCCTCCGTCTCTTTTACTCGTTATTTTCTACTTTAATTTTATTTTTACTTTTTTCACATCGTCAAGGATCTCTTTCTCCCACTCGTGTTATGTTCCTTTCGTTTTTTTTTTCTTTTTAGTTTTTTTTTTCCTCTTCTTTTTCACCCATCACGAAATAATCGAACAAGATTGATGAGGGCGGCATGACTGGACGGTTACGTTAGGGCAAGGGAATCACACGGACCTTACTTTAGAGGATGGAAAGAAACCTTCCTTCCTTCCTTCATCGTTACACCTTTAACTTCGAATAAATATACTTTAGCTATTGAGACGAGAGAACTACTATACTCTGGACAAGCTTTGGACGCCCGGAACATCCCCGATTTTATGCCAGTTTATCCTAACATACTTCAAAGGTGTGTGCCCTTTAAAGTATTTACTTTAAAATACGAAAATTAGTGATCCTGTTAAATGTCTGTTTCAATAGTTCGATAAAATATTCATAAGCTTTTTCTTAGTTCAAACAAACTATCAAATCTTTTTAATTGAATGTAATAACAACAAAATAAAATAAAAATATGAATAAAACTAATGTAAGTTTGTTAGAAATATATTTATCAAAGTATTTTTATATTTTTTATCGCTAATTTAAGAATTTATTATATTTAGAGGTTATCTAGATCTTTAGGTACTCCAAGTTTTGCTAGCGTTAAGTCAAGATGGCGATTCTAAGTTAATATGGGGACGCTAAGTTAAGATGGCGCTGTATTACAATTGAATTATTTCGATATATTCACGTTAGACATTTTTTTTCAGATTCATATACAACATAACCTTTTACTTTTTCTAACTAATAATAATTAGTTTATTGAATAAATTCATATACAACATAACCTTACTTTTTCTACTAAATAGTTTAGAATTATATTAAATAAACATTTTATAACATTCGTAGCATCCTAGTATAAATAAATAATACAATGATCCACGATGACGTTACTCTTTTAATTGCCATATCAAATAAATAGCAAATGAATAAAGTTTTGCGAAAGAAATCAAAAAGAAAAAGAATAAAGAAAAAGCAAATTAGCAAAATGGATAGGTGGATGGGGAAAGTAAGGTACGTGTAATACGCGTGTATATTTTCTCTATAGAGAAACACCATGACGCAATAAGTAGAAGAAGCCAGTTTTACTTGGTTAGTTTCGGAGTATAGTGTTCGGGATTGAAGGAGCTCTCAGTGGACCCCTGGCGCGAAACAACAAGCAGTCAGAAAAATGGATGGGCTGCTAACCGTGCCCACCCATGGAGTTAACCAAGCGGGGCTATTTTACTCATCCATACGTCGCTGCTCGTGGATGACTACGAAAGAGAAAAAGAGAGAGAGAGAGAGAGAGAAAGAAAGAGAGTGAGAGGCAAACGAACGAGCTTTAATAAGCGAAGATTCTTAATTACGTTTTCACCTGAGTCGTTTAGGTTTATAAGGTGGAGTAGAAGAAAGAGAACTTTCGCGCCGATCAAAACTTCTTTCACAGTTGGTAGTCCATCTTTTTCAAGCACAAAAGTTTATCAAACTATTTCTCTTCCTAACACGATTGAGTCCTGATTTTTTTTTTTTATTTTTCTTCTTCTTCTTCTTTGGTTTTTAGGATCACACGTATGGCAAATATTGAAGAAATCATTTAATGATGTTTCTGACGTTGATAGAAATTGTTTTATTAGTTTTTTTGTTTTGTTTGCAATTAAAAGTCCATCATTTTAATATGAATGCTAGTATTTTGTTTTATTTTGTTGTTGTTTAAATATCACGTTCACACACAACGATATTGAACATTACATTCTTCCCAATACGAGTCCAGTTTTTTTTTTTTTTTAGGAATTGCGTGCGTGACAATATCGAAGACGCTAAAAGGATGAGTATAAAGATTTACTAGTGTCCATTGATTTTAGGGTGAAACTTGTAAAAAAGAACAAAATAAGAAAAAAAAAATCAGAAGGAAGAAGAAGAAGAAGAATAAGAGTAGTAGGTGTATGTTGCACACATCCCCTTCCTAATAAAGTGCTTCTTGATATATCCGAATGAGAAAATAAAGGTGGGGTAAGATAAACCTTAGGACACCCGTGGTGGGGTTTATAGGAGAGCAACCTTTGGAGCGCCGCTAAGACGCATTACTTCCACCACTGGTATCCGGACATTTGTCCGAGCCGACACCGTTCAGGAACCGACTAGCAGCCAACTCCGACTGTTTCCTTCTCTACCTAACTAAAGAGAGTACACTTTATATATGTATATGTGTATGTTTGTATGTGTTTGAGAAAGAGAGAGAGAGAGAGAGAGAGAGAGAGAAAGAGAAATTGGAAGGATTTAGTGCGACGTTCTTCGAGTGAACCCTCGCGAACCCATCTCCGGTCTAAGTCGTAGAATTTCGTGCACCCTGATCACTTCCGGATAACGTTTTAGATGTAATTAACTACCCAATCGTTATTCGCGTGTCTCACGGTTAAAGGAAATCTATGATAATGCTCACCTTCTCTACGATCTTTTACCTTTTAATTGATGTTTGAATTAATTCAAGAAACAGAAGAATAATAAATTTTTTAAATAATTATTTCTAATATTTAGTTTTTATTCTTAGTATTCAGACGATCTGGTTATATATATATATATATATATATATATATATAATATATAATAATATAATATAATATATATATATAATTATAAATAATTATATATAGTATTATATTTATTCTATATATTAATTTATATTATATATATTTAATTTATATTATTTATGTAATATAATAAAATATATATCAAAATATATATTTTATTATTTTATAATATATAGAATAAATATCATTTATTATATTTAATATATATATATATATTTAAATTTATTTTTAATATTTTAAAATAAATTTTTATTTTTACTTGTAAAACTTAGTTTACAGATCATTCACCGTATAAATAAAATATTTGTGTTCTAATATTTTCTCATAGAATTAACGAGTGTTGGATTTTTTAAACGAATCTGATATTTTCCAGACTTTTATAGAACCAATTTGATAATAAGATAATTCTAATTAATTGCAATACAAATTAATTCTTATTACATTACTTATACCATTAATATTGAATAAAAATGAAGAAAAAAAAGACTCATATTTTATTTTTATATTCTTTATGTACAGTAATAACCATATCAAATTCAATTAGACACTTTATCAAATTGATTTACATTAAATGTATAATAAAAAAGAAATAAAAAATAAGATCGAGATATCACCCGTATTACTTGAACACTTTCCGAATCCCTTACTTTATGCGTAACGCTTTTAACTCTTTGAAATACGATCAACGACATTTGCAACATATAAGAAAGAAAGAAAGAAAGAAAGAAAGAAAGAAAGAAAGAAAGAGAGAGAGAGAGAGTGAGTGAAGGTTAATAAAATCAACGAGTGACAAGTAATATGATTGATTTATAAGTCTTAAATTGTGGGTTATTAAGTCACCACGCAACTCTCTTTCTCTCCCCCTTTTTTTTTTTTGTTCAACTTGACTCGTAAAAGTGTCTTTTCAAAAGGAAAAGAAAAGAAAAAAAAAACAAACACAACAGATAAAGAAAATAAATTACACGATATTGGAAAAATATGCACGAAAAGAATCAACGAAGAACAAGAAGAAGAAAAAGAAAAATTTCAAATTAGTTTTTCATTTTTTTTTTTTTTTTTTTAATCCTGAACAAGTAGAAACACACACATATATATACACACATATAAGAAGAGAGAGAGAGAGAAAGAGAAAAAACGACAGTAAGAGAGTAAAAGAAAGAGAAAGAGAGGAACGGGGAGAAGTAAAGCAGCAGGAGGAGAAAGAGGAGGAAGAGGTGAAGAAGGGGGAGGGGAGAACGAGGATAAAAGCCATCTGGAAATAATCTTCCGTTTACGTGCCGATCTTGATTCGTAGCAGAAGCTCGTTGTTCTCGTTTCCGAGTTACATGTATATCCTGCAATTATTTCGCAAACGACGTTGCGGTACAATAACAACAACAACAACAACAACAACAACGAGCCGAGAAAGAGAGAGAGAGAGAGAGAGAGAAAAAAAAGGTGGTGGTCAGGGGTTGTGGAGGGGTGGTAGTGGTAGGTGAACAGGAGGATAGCAAGGGGGAAGTCAGATAGAATGAGATCTTATCTTTCTCGAACGATCCGATCCAGCTCGATCACATAACAATATCGTTTCATCGGTTTCTCCCTAACCCCCCCCCCCCGACCCACCTACCTCCCCCCGAACTTCATCTACTTTTTTTTTAGCAAACTACCTAGGATCTAATTTTTATTTGTTATTAGTTATTTGTGTTTTTTTTTTTATTAAAAAAGATTGAAACACCTTACGTGTTCAAACTACAACAACAAAAAGTTGTGGGATTGAATTAAATCATAAAATTGGGGGGGGGGGAGACATTTTTAAATATGTTGAAATGGTATTTAAAATAAGATTAATTATTAAATTTACAAAAAAGAAATAATAAATAATAGTTATGAAAATCACGAGATATCGTTTCCAATCTTGAGCATAAGTTTTCTTAGATAATAAGTTCGCATATACAATATTACTTACGTATATACAAGAGTAATACATACATACATACATACATACATAGATAGTTAAATACATATATATATATAGTTAAGAGAAGCGTACTTGACCCCGAGGGCCATTAATCTCGCGTGCCATCGCCCCTTTGCTCGATCCGCGAAGGCGTTTCCAAACTAATATACGACGACACGACCCACGCCTATATCGGCGCGGACCCTAACGAGCACCGACTTTAACGGTTAAATAATATTGCTTTGAGCTCTTTCTTTCTTCTCGATCTTACGTAGAAAAAGAAAGAAAGAAAGAAAGAATGGCAGAATAAAAGAAACAAAAGTATGGAGAAAGTTTTACCACCCTTCTTTCCATACACCACCACCAAACAACCAACACCCATCCCATTACTTTGAGTACTCGTATAACCAATCATCATTCTTCTTTTATTGATGTTTAAACGAATCGAGATTTTTCACAATAGTTGTTTAAATTATTTTAAGGTTTTATCAATTTTTTGTTTGAAATTTTTGACTGTTGATTATTTATTTCATAATTTTATGTAAATGTATTGGTAAAGATGTGTTATTTTTCTAAAAGGGTTGCGTTTGAGTTTTTGAGTATATTGAAAAATATAAAATTGTATAAAAATAATAATATAAAATATTATAAATTAAAATACATAATTTATAATTATAATATATTATTATTATAATCTATTATATTATTATATTAATTTATATTATATATTATTATAATATTTATAATATATGCATAATAATAATATAATATATTTTTTTATTATTAGAATATAATTTATAATAATAATTAATAATAATATAATTAATAATATATAATTAATAATATATTATATAATATATATATATAATATAGTATATAATATATTATTATATTATAATATAATAATATATTAAATACTACTACTATATATAATAATAAATAATAATATAAAAAAAAATGAGTATATTGAATATAAAATTTGTGACAACCGTATTTTAAATATTTTAGGTTTCTGTCATTGTATCATTTACTTTTCTTTCTATTAATTATTTATATAACAAATTTATACAAATAAATCTTATTTACATGAGCTTGAAGAAGAAGATTTTCAGAGTTTGTACAGAAGATGTTGTTCAATTCCGAAAGGACGGTTAGTTAATAACATTTTAGGAAGGTTTGACCCTCCTTAAAAGTAGTAGTAGGGTCATCTCATGTGAATCCCTGCTCGCGAAGTCCATCACGATTTTGTCGCCGATCTAAAGGATCCATTGATCCCTCTATCCTGGGCTTAAGAGCCATGAGAGAAGCACCGACTGGAAAATCGTTTTTCTAGTCCACTTCGAATAAAAAAAAAAAAAAAAAAAGAAGAAGAAATACTCGTCAATCCTGAGATCTTTTTCAATCGGGATTTACCATCACCATTACTACTACTACTACTATAACTATACTATTGTCCTAAAGTAAAAGTAGCCCCATTTTTTTTTTCTACGCTCCGTTTCACGATCAAACGTGGACAGAATAAGAAAAAGAAAGAAAAAATAAAAATAAAATAAAAAATAAAAAAAAAAAAAGAACTACTTTCCGATAACAAAATTTGCCACTTTATTTCTATTTAATTTTACACTACGTAACTTAAAATACACATGTGAATACGAAATGTAGATGAAATATAAACTTGATATGAATTTTTAAACCTTTTTTTTTTTTGTTAAATAAATTGCAAATGATTCAAAAATAATGGGAGGAAATAAATAATAAGTGTAACTAAATAATTAATTAAAAACAAAACACATAAACACATCCCCTTGACGATTATAGAAATTTAAACCCCAATCACGTATGTAAGTGAGAGTGTTACATTTAAATTTAAGTATCCAACGAAAAATGGTACTTTAATTTCCAAAATAAATTGAAAATGATTCAAAAGTACTATGAGGAACTAAATAATAAATATAATTATACAATTAACCAAAAAATACATAAACACATACCCTTAACGATTATAGAAATTATACAATCACTTATGTAAGAGTGTTACGCTTTAACATAAGTATCCAACGACAAAACGGTACTTTAATAGAACGAAATCAATTTTTGATAATGTTTTGCATAGTAATTTGGGCTACCAGAATATATTGGTAATTAGAAGAGTAGTATAATAAATAAAATGACGATGATTATACTTGTAACGTAATAATACGTCGATCATGTTTCAACGTGATTCATACGAATATTCGACTTACGAGATATTGTATCTTGGTTATCATCTTTCTCTCTTATATGCATACGTATACTCACACACACATGTATTTCTCTCTTTCATATGCACAACAACAACAACAACAACAACAAGAACAACACACAAGAGTTTAAATTCAGTGGCTCATCGATGGAGTCATCGACGCGTGCTCGTAACTTTACGAGCCCTACGTTTTTCGTAATCGTTAAACTCGCCTCTCGAAAGTATATATCCTTATTACAAACTTTACCACCACTACCATCATCACCATCACCAATACCATTACTAACACCGGACGTGCCACGACCGCGTAAATATCCAACGACGTTGATAATAATCTTCCTTGAATAGTACGAAGAAAACGATCATTTGTGCTGTTTCTTCAACGGTTTATCATCCTATACTAAACTACCTAACTTATCTATCTCTCTCTCTCTCTCTCTCTTTCTCTCTCTCTACTTCTTTAACAAGGTTCCAAATTTTTAATAAATTAATCTACTAAAATTTACGACGATTTTTATTCTTTCTTTTTTCTTGACACTACGTAATTAAATACAGGTAATAATTATTATACAAAAATACTTATATTTTATTACAATAATTATTACCAACGTGTTAAGTAATACTGTCTTTTTTAATTTTTTTTTTTTTTTGAAGTTACATAATTATTATGCAATTTCAATTTGAATCTTTACAACGAGTGAGTAAATCATTTCAAATTTATTTTACGTTATGTTTTATAATTATTTCCTACAATGATTCAACACCTAAATAAATAATTATTTAATAAATGATTGAAAATAATATATTCCCTAATTATATTAATAATAATATATTATATAATAATAATAATAATCATATTAATAATAATATATATCATAAACATTGTATAAAACATGGCATACAAATTTGATCAGTGGAATGACTCGTACTCAAATATTTCCTACAATGATTCAACACCTAAATAAATAATTATTTAATAAATGATTAAAAATATAATATTCCCTAATTATATTAATAATAATATATTATATAATAATAATAATAATAATAATAATAATAATAATAATAATAATAATAATAATATTAATAATAATATATATCATAAGCATTGTATAAAATTTGGTGAGCACACGAATTTGATTAGTAAAATGACCCATACTCAGGTATTTCCTACAATGATTCAACCC
The DNA here is from genome assembly GCF_049000335.1 of Polistes dominula. Taxonomy (NCBI): domain Eukaryota; kingdom Metazoa; phylum Arthropoda; class Insecta; order Hymenoptera; family Vespidae; genus Polistes; species Polistes dominula. Next base: position 4,305,831 of record NW_028300963.1, read on the forward strand.
CTAAACAAATAATTATGGAATAAATGATTGAAAACATAACATTCCCTAATTATATTAATAATAATAATAATATATATCATAAGCATTGTATACATTTTGGTGAGCACACGAATTTGATTAGTAAAATGACCCATACTCAGGTATTTCCTACAATGATTCAATCCCTAAACAAATAATTATTAAATAAATAATTAAAAAACATATTCCCTAATTATATTATTATATCATATTATAAATATTGTGTAAAATTTAGATGACCCACATGTTTGATCATTGGAATGACTCGTACAACGTTGTTAAAGATATTTTCCCTCCCTCTGCCACTCCACCTCTCATCCCACCCTACCCTCCTCCTTTTTCTCTTTCTAATTTGAAAAGGAGCACGTCTTCTCGCACGTACTCGTCGTCGTCGTCGTCGTCGTCGTTGAGAGATACGTATCGAAGGAGATTTATCGCGTTGCACACGCGAGGATGCACACTCGGTAATAGTCCGTTAGTGCAGCAGAGTTAGTCCTACTCTGAGTGGCTACTCTCTGATGCAGTCGAGTTTGGCCGGTACGTTTTGCCCACAAGGGAAACACCTGCGAGAATTCAATATATATATATATATATATATACTAGTACAACTTAAAACCAATCGAAACGTCACGAATACGAGAATGATCCAAAATCATACTATTACAATTTTCTATGTGTTCATAATTATGAAAGTGGTTCCTAATTCATATATCTCTTCTTTTGAGATATTTAAATCAATTAAGTGTATTTGACGACTATATCCGTCATGGAAATGTGACAAAATTTTGTTTCATGACGACTATAAGTGTCATGCGTAAAAAGTAGTTACCTTTTACTTGTTTAAATTGTAATTTTTGTAAAATACGAAACATATTCTTTAATTTTCAAGATGACTGAGAAGAATTTGATGATTTGTAAATTATTATTTTTGTTTTATTTTTAATTAAGTTTATTTTGAAAATGAGCAATTTTAATCTCGATCTGTCATCGTGTCGATTTTTACGACACACAGAGGTGCGCACTTTAATTGGTTAATTAATTACACAGTTAATTGGTTAAAGAATTACATTTGAACATTAAATAAATTCTATTTAATATTCAATTAACAAATACTATTTGTAACGATTCATTTTTGACAATATTTATGAAAATTATATTGAATGAATTTAAATTAAAATAATATGATATGAAATATCTGATAAACTTATTTATTTTTTAATTTTGACTTATGGTTAGACCACTTTCATAATTATGGATACATACAATGGTATTTATGATCTTTTTCTATTTTCCGTCCTCAACTATTTATTTGTATCCTTAATATTCATATTTGCTGTATAAGGTTTATAGATATTATATTAAAAATTAATAACATAAAATAAAATATTCGATTAAGATCCCATAAGGAAACAGACACAAGGTGTACAAGAGTGTATAAGTAATGTATCCGTTATAAGTTGAGAAGATAGTAAGATCACGGGATGATTTGTAGAGGTGTCAAGGTGTTACAGAGACAACCCCAATATCACAAACTATACTTTGAAAAATCGAAATGATTATTATACCAAGGTGGTAGTAGTAGTAGTTGTAGTAGTAGTTGTTGTAGTAGTAGTTGTAGCAGGTAGAAAAAATACGGTAGAACTTTCGCGGTCGCGACACAACACCTGCTTCCCATCATCGTATATCGCATCGTAACGTTAACTTTAACGCAATGCAACAACTCTCTCAATGCAACGACGAAATGCAATTCTTATATCGCGCCCGTCGGCATCATGTATTTCGTATACTTACACTTCGTTTCGTTTTTTTCTTTTTTTTTATCTTTCGATAATTCGATCAGAAAATTGCTTGATTGTCAATTCAAATACATGGTATTCTCTTTTTCTCTCAGGTAAAATCATCGACAATTTAAAGTCACCTGTTTTTACGTTCGATCAAGCGATGAAACGTTTTGTGATAAATGCATCACACATAGATTGTAAAGATGTATGGTATTGATTACGAAGTGTAATATATGTGTGAGATAGAAGACTTGTTTTTTGAATATTTTTTTTTTTATTTCTTTTTAATCATAAATTATTATAATAATTATTATATTGATTTTAATAATTTAAAAAGATTTCAGAGAGAATTGTAACATGAGTCAAATACATTTCATAGTTATTGAAATAGAATCGTTTTCTTTTCAAACATAAATTATTATCATAATTATTATATTAAATATAATTAATATATTAGTATTAATAATTAATTAATTATTAGTATTATTAGTTATATTACTAGTATTTTATTAGTATTATTAAATTATTGATATTAATATATTAATTAATATATAAATTATATTTAATATATACTATATTAATATATTAATATAATTAATATGTGTTATAAAAAAAATAAAATATATATAATGTATTATAACTATATATATATAATTAAATATATTATTTTTATTATTAATAATAATAATAATAATAATAATAATAATAATAATAATAATAATATTAAATTAACTATATTTCTTATTATAATATGCTATATAATAATATATAAATATAATATATAATTTTATATAAATTTATTTATAATATATTATATAACAAATAATTAAATATAAAAATAAAAAAAAATATATATAACACATAGAAGATTCGGAACATTGATGATCGAATTTCTGACAAAGTCCTAATAGAATGACGAAACGTTCAACAAGATCAAAACAATATGTTCTAATTTTGTTACCTAGCCAACATACATATGATACAAAGTTATCATACGAATACAGCTTACCCCAAATCAAAAAACATTTCAAGTTACAAAGAAAACAAATTAAAAAAAAAAAAAAAAAAAACCCAATGATACAATAAAAGATGAGAATATAAATCGAACGTGAAAGGGCGAGAAGAATATATCGGATAATAAAGAATGAAGAAAATAAGATATAGGAGTGAGAAGAAGAAAAAGAAGAATAAAAGTAAGAACAAGAAAAAAAAGGAGGAGGAGGAGGAGGTGGAGTTGGAGGAGGAGGAGGGTGGGATGAGGAGTCTCAGATCGAAAAAAAGGAGAACGATCCGTCAAATGTACGCACGAGACACGCCCAAGTACTTTCTTTCTTTCTCTCTCTCTCTCTCTCTCTCTCTCTCTCTCTCTCTCTCTTTCTTAAATAAGAAAAAGAAAACGAATTGATAAACGTGCGAGAGGAAGAAGAAGAAGAAGAAACGAAAAAAAAAAAAGAAAAAGAAAAAAAATGGGAAGTATTAAGCTCGCGTTCGCTGTTACGTCGGTGCATCGTCGTCGGTAATTAGTTCAGCTGCAGGCGAACCGGAGGCAAGCAAAGAAGACGCGTGCCTCGCAATGTTGCTTCAGTCGTTGCAGTTGCAGTTGCAGTTGCAGTTGCAGTTTGCAGTTGCTGCTCCAAAGTTGCACCTGTCGCTTAGCGACCGATCCTCGTGTCCGTCCCTTCATAAATGCGTCGTCCGTCTCAAACACCGAGTATATATAATATACACGTATTACACACTTATGTATTTATGTATGAATGTAATGTGTATATGTATATGTATATATATAAATATATACGTGGTGGACAAGTAAGGGACTCTCAATCAACTCGATTTTCGATATAAGTACTCTCATGCATGTATGCATTTATTATACTTATGTCTTTTCTTCGTTAAAGGTAATAAAAATAAATTGAAACAAAAAAATACAGTCACCATTACAACTTCGATTCCTATCTATCGGTTTAAATGTACCAATCATTTCGTGGAATTTAAATTTCGCGCGTTTTCTTTACATTTTTTTTTTTTTTTAAGAAATGATATTATGCATGTATGTATGTAGAGATATATATATATAAGGATTGAGGAACGTTTTTTCACGTCATTTCATTTAAGAAGATAAGGTAAAATGTAAAATGAAAAAAAAAAAACAAATATTAAATGGTCGTTAGTTAGAATAGTATTTTAAAAAGGTGGAATAAACGATTCACCTGGTCTTCAAGGAACCTGACTTCCTAATCAGCCTAATTTACTTGATTATTCTTCTTCTATCATTTTATCGTATTAAACACCTGTCTCTTCTTGGACAGTTTAGAATTTTCTTCACCTTTCAAACGTGTTCCTTATTTCTTGTTTTATTTTCTTTACGATCGTCATAAATTATCGTTGATCCGATCGTTGATAAAATATTTATAGTTAGAGGATAATAAAATAAAATCAAATAAAATCAAATAAAATAAAACTGATCTAATATATTCGATGATAAATTATCTAGAACACATTTAAAAAGAAAAAAAAAACACAAAAAAAAAAAGAATAAAAGAAAAATTTGTTAGTAAAAAAAGTATTTAAAGTATGGATTATTCGTTTTGAAAGGCGCCGGCGAAGCATATAAAATTGCGATTTAATAGTTTGCCTCTTGCCTTCCTTTCCTTTCGCTCGTGAAGTCTTCTCTCAAAAACACCTGCCGACGAGAAAACGAATTATAGGATACCGAAGTTGTCGACCAACCAACTAACCAACGAACTTAACCAACGATCGATCTAGAAAAACTTGCAGATTATGTTCTTCTTCCTTTTTTTCTTCATCTTCTTCTAAACCTTTTTTTTTACCCCTCTTCTTATTTTTTTAAATCAAATTTAGGTCGTCTTTGTTCTCTCGATGAAAAAAAAAAAAAAGGAACAGAGTTGAGATTAAAAATTCAAGGAAGTGTTGTGCGAGAAGAGAGAACAGAATGAAAGAACACAGGATATAGTTCACGTTGTTGTATACGCGTCACTTCCGTTTCTCTTTGAGAATGTACGAAATAAAAAATGAAAGAAAGAAAGGAAAAAAAAAAAAGAAATATTTTCTTCCCAAGGACAAAAAAAAACCCTGATCGCAAGACTGTCTGGTGGGCCCAGGGTAAATGAGTTTTTTATCTGGTCTCAAGTAAATTAGATTAGTAGAGACATGTACTTCTCTAAATATATATATGTATATATATATATATTATATTTCTCTGTCTTGTTCTTTCTGTATCCTTTTCTGTTTCTGTTTCTCTTAGGTTTTCTCTTTTCACACCCTCGAACGTTTTAAATACAGTGACAGCTTCCTGCACGAAGGAAAAAGAATCGTTCCGCGCCACGCTATCCTAACTGCACGACCAAAGTTTTTAAAAACAAAGTTACATGTTTTATATGTATATATGTATATATATACATGTGTATCTTCTTTACCTCATGACAATATTTCCCAAGGTAGAAAAGTAGTTTGCGAGCTTTTGTTGTTGAGAGAGCATCCACTCTTGTATATTATTTGTCGAGTACTTCGAGCGTGAAAAATCAGGCGCCAGGTTTCTTTCTTTACTTTTTTTTTATTATTTCTTTTTTTTCTTTATTTTTCTTTTTTTTTTCATCATAGGTTGATAAAGATAATTGTATAACCCGAGCAGCTTTAAGTATACGTTTCTCTTGTTTTCTCAGTTTACTTCTTTTTTTTTTTTTTTGTATATATGTATATAATGATAAATTATTTTAATCAAAAACAACAAGTATAACAAGAGAAAATGAATTATAATATATATTTATTTTTAACATAGGTGAAGATAATTATTGGATTGGTTGATAATTTGTCTGAATTTTTTATACAAATAAATAAATTATTTAGATTATAAGTTAGAGTTAATATATGTATTGTCACAGATGAGATTTCTTACAGTGAATGATCTAAACTCTTAAATTAATTTTTAATTATTTGACATCAATAATAAAAAGAAATCCAGAAAAATTAAATAAACGATAGATAATGTTATATAATTAACTAATATTAAAATAAAATAAAATAAAATAAAGAAGTATAAAAAATTATAAAACACACATCATATATAAATGGCACAAAAACAAAAACCTAGAAAAAATAAATACACAATAAGTAAAATAGTTAATAAATTAATATTAAAATTAAATAATAAATACAAAGAGAGAAGAAAAAAAATGATATAAAACATATCATATAATATAAAGGGCCACCAAGTTAAAATTAATATACGTGTATTATTTGAAGGTATGTTGAAATTCCTTATTGCAAATGATCTAAACATTAAACTTAATTTTTAATACTTAACATTTAAAAACAATAATCTAAATAAATTAAATACACGATAGGATAATATAATAAATTAATATTAAAATTAAATAAAAAAAAAAAAATATATATATATAAAATACCACCACAAGTTAAGATGAATATATGTGTATTGTGTCGTGGTATGCTGAGATTTTGTTGAGAGTGGTCAGTGCTCCGGGACTTTCTATCTCGAAACGTATTTCTCTCCCTTTCCCTTTTCGATCCCTTTTCCTCTTCTCGTACTACCACCAGCACCCTTTTAGAAACGCATCCTCCGTATACCAGCAACCATATATATATATGTATAAGGATACCGAGCTAATGGGACGCGCGCCTCCTCTATAATTACAAAGATTGCCCAGTATGCGCGCGGCCGAAGTAAAGAAGGGAACACAACACACGGCCCTGGCACAACCTGCACCCTTAGGCGGATTATGGATCATCGATCGCGTTCTTATTTGCCGATCCAAAGCTACTTCTTCTTCTTGTTCTTCTTCTTGTTCTTCTTCTTCTTCTTCTTCTTCGCGATTCTCTTCATTACCTTTCTTAGGGTTTATCCTTAGCAATAGAAACCATACCACTTTTATCTTTTATTTCATTTCATTTAGTTTTCATTTTATTTTGCAATATAATCGTTACTTATACTTTCCAAGAGACAAATGACAAATCTCACATTAACAGAGATTATAGGTATATTTATTTTTATTTTTGTTTTTGTTTTATTTTTCTAGTTTTAATTAGATGGAAGAAGAGTTTGAAAGAATTATTATTTATTGTTTTTGGTAAGATTTATTTAATTATTTATTATTTTAAAGATATAAATTATTATATAAACGTGATAGTATTATTATCTTGCATTAAATATAATCATATATAAATAAATTATATAAAATGTTATTTTTATATTTAATAAAAATGAATATATAATAATGATCAAGTAACTCCATAATCGATAATTCAATAAAGGAAAAATTTGAATTATATAAAATAAATTATATAAATAAAAATATAATAATAAAATAATATAGTAAAATAAATATAAAATAAAAATAATAATAAATATAATAATAAAAATAATATAATAATTTATATAAATAAAAAATAAAATAAATTATATAAATTATACGAAATACTATTTTTCTCTATTTATTTTTCCCTTAAACAATCAAATCCCTTTTTACCCAATACTACATTGAATATTTCTTTCAAAATAATATTAATTATAATATAAAAACCCTCATCAAAATAACTATTAACTACTTATCCTCAATCTCAATCATATTTAAAATAATCAATTAATAAATGATTAATCATAATGAACCATTTTTTTCTCTCTTATTTCTTTATATTCTTACACTTAGTAAGCATAATACACACATGACGATTGATATAATTCGATCTTAGAAATTGTAACTTATAAGAATAAAATATTCAAGAAAGTTAAAAGAAAGCAAATAAGAAAAAGCGATAAAAATAAGCAAGCAAGCAAGCAAGCTGATCGAGGATAATTCGTACAATCGATATCACCTGCTCATGTCCCTGAAGACACTTTTCCCTGTTGTGTGTCGTCGCGGAGGTGAGGAGGAGCTTAGTGCGTGCGAGTAGCGCGCGCGCGCCGACACGGCGATCAGGTGAGTCGAAGATTCACCTGCCGAGGCTGCCGGCAGCTGTGCAGGTGTAATCCACTCTGGGTTTTGCGCCAACTTTGTGTCTGCTCGATGCTTATGTCCTTTTCACCGAACTACTTACTACTACTACTACTACTACTAATACTACTACTACTATACTACTATTATTAATACACTTTTATTTTTTTAATAATTAATCTTGAAATTAATTAATTTTAAATTAATACACTTCTCGTTTGATAGATGCTAATGTCACTCATCTGACAATTTAATATTACTATTACTATTATTAATAGTTCTTCTTCTATTACTTGCATAAGTTGATATCAATTTAATGAGTGTACGTGTGTGTGTGTGTGTGATTTTTTTTCCAAAATTAAACCAAATATTTTTTACCTTTATATCTATTTTTTACTTTTTATCAAACCTACCACTACTATTACTATTATTAATACACTTTTATTTTTTTAAATAATTAATCATGAAATTAATTAATTTTAAATTAATACACTTCTCGTTTGATAGATGCTAATGTCACTCACCTGACAATTTAATATTACTATTGCTATTAATAATAGTTCTTCTTCTATTACTCGAATAAATTGATACAAATTTAAAGAATGTAGTTTTTATTTATTTGTAAATAAAACAAAATGTTTTTTTTTGTTATTGACATCATAAATTAGTGTTGGTTATAAATTGTTGGTAATATATTGTACATTTTATTATCAATCATGGGGATAACTGAGAATTGACGACGTTTATACGTCGATATATAAAATGGGGATGAATTTTAGATGATTCTTTGGAATAATCAAAAATAAATGTTTGAGTGAATTACGATTGAGAAAAAAAAAGGGTAAAAAAGGGAATGAATTAAGTGAAGTAACGTTTTCTTTTATGGATTATACGTGTCTATAAGGTTTAGTAAAGCAGGTGTAAGCAAAACCTTTTTCGCTTGCTTGCTTGCTTGGATATATTTTACCACCCGGTAGTCTCCTTAGATTCTACCTTCGTGCATCCAACATGTACGTTAAAACTACGAACCGACAAGAGACGAGAACAGAAAAAGAGAGAAGAAGAGAGAGAGAGAGAGAGAGAAAGAGAAAAAGAAACGGTAGTAGCAGCTGAATCTTCGAGGAAAGTGGCACCTGAACCTCCACTCCAGGCTAACTCAAAGAAATAAGAGAAAAACAGAGAGAGAGAGAATGAGAATAAGAAGGGTTCCGAAGGGTAAGGGAGAACGAATGGAATCTTGTATCGTAACACTCTAAATACTTTAGAATGGCCCTTTAATGACGATCTTATTTCAATGAATATAATTGATACTTACTGATTGTATAATATTTGTTTTAGATATTTTTCTGCTTTCTAATATTACAATTTATTTGTAATTTAGTTATTAGAAATTAATTAAGAATTTATATATAATGGGGTTGATGATAAATATAATTATTTAAATTTTTATATAAGTATTTGTATAATCTTGGTATTTAATTTATACTCTTAAGTGATTTGAAAATATATTAATTTATATTACCACAATTATAAAATATAAAATTAAACTATGGATTCTATATAATGAATTCCATTAAATCTAATTTTTTATGTTATTATATAATATATAAATACAAATGTGCAAATATAAGAACAATGACATTGTTTTAGAATAACGGATACACGTGGCTAAAAAGGGTATGCAAAGGACCCATAAAAGGAGCAAACGAAAAAAAAGGGTTCAAGCAAACAGTTCGATACACACACACACACACATATGAGAGTAATTGAAATATATACTCGACATGCATACACCGCTTATAATTGTTTTTCTTTCTCGTACGTCCGCAATTCGATTGAAGTACAACTGCACACTTCTACACTTACATACATATATACATATATATATATATAAGAGAGAATGTTCATATCGATACCCACCCTATAATACCTTTCATTTTCTTTTTATTTTTTATTCACATTCATTTAAACCGATATTCTTTTGTCTTCATTGACGAGTAGATCGTTTTGCTTTCTCAGCAGACTCTTACTTGCATATTGTTTGTATGTGTGTGTGTGTCTGTTGTTGTTTTATTTATTATTCCATCCCCCCTTTTATATTTCATCCAACTTCTCTACTGCCGGATGCCCTTTTCACGCTCTTCGTTAGAGATTAATTATTTAATATAACACTCATGATGTATATGATCGATCAAGAATTTATCCCATAATACAAACGTGCACCAACGACGAAATTACTTTTCATTGTATCCGAAGAAACAAGAATAATCCTTTTAAATATTATACTTTTGAGTACTCACATAAATATGGATCAGTAGTAGTGATGTTCAAACAGTGATTCAACAATCGAATCTCATGGGGTTTCATAAAAAAAAACTTTTTTTTCTTAACGGTTCCACGAATTGTTTATTTTCGAATGATATATCTCACATTGTGTGTTTTACAATAATATTATTTATCACGTTTCAGTGAAAAACAAAAATATTTTATATCTCCTTTTTACGAGGAAGAATATCGTAAAAATATATTTACACTCGTAAGGGTGATTCAGAGAGAATTCAACAACAACAACAACAACAAAATATCAAATACTATTGGACTAACATAAGAAGACACACATTCGCGTACATTGCATTTTTATTATCAAAAAAAAAAGTAAAATATAAAAGGATATTAATAAAACATTTTGTCTTAGAAACTATTCGATACCCCTTATCCCCCTTCACCCCCACCCCCACCCCCCATGAAACAAGTATTATACGATGGGAAAGAATAAAGTCGAATCTTATGGAAGATTTCTACGAAAGTTAGACGTCTCAATAAATAAGGTGTTAATTTAAATGGGCATTTTGTTAGAATTTATTCACGGTGTTTAATGGCAGGACCGTTGTCCGTAAATAAGCTTGATATTTATAACCTTGTGTGGTGTACCTTTTTTTCTTCTTTTTCTGTAGAACACATATATACATTTAACCAAAAGCTACACCCACACAAAGGATATTTTATATATGCTTTGGGATTTTTATACTGGGTGGGTGAGGTTAGTTGAGGTTAGGTGAAGTTTTTCCAACAAACGACGCAACTATCGAAAAAGGATGACTAATATATAAACATACTATCTATGTTTAGGTGTATGATAGTATATACATACATGTATGAATATGTGTGCATGTGTGTATATGTGTAAGTAGAAAGATAGAAGGAAGAGTTGGTGGACATCGGCAGAAGGATTATAACGCCGGCGGTTTGGTTCTCTTTTCCCTATGGTTTGGTTGGTTGGTTTGTTGGATGGTTGGTTGGTTGGTTGCCTCCGTGTAGCTACTATAAATCTATGGAGAGTTATGGCGAGGCCAGGTTTTGTCTTAATGGTCGAGCGTGTAATTCATGGACGCGCACGCGTCTTTCTCTTTCTCTCTCTCTCTCTCTCTTTCTCTCTTTCTCTATTTCTGTCTTTCTCTTTTTCTTTCAAGTATCCTTTGAACTAGCAAGACAACTCTTCTTTCTTCTTCTAACCCTTTCCCTTTTCCTTTTCCTTTTCCTTTTCCCCCCATTAAATCGCATCTTTCTTAACTCGTCCTTCGATTTTGACCATAAAGTACTCTCCTCAATGTATCCAACCCCCTTTTCCTTTTTTTTCTTTTTTCTTTTTATTTCAAACAGATATTCCAACATCACAACAAACACATTACCATTTTGTATATAGCACAAACAAATAAATTCACTAATACATATACATACGTTTACACACATGAGTGAATGTGAAAGTTTGGTAATCGAGTAAATCCAATGTTTTGTGGTTTTTTTTTTTTTGTTTTCTTCTTCTTATGTATCTTTCTTTTTATTATTCGATTATGGTAAGAAAAGATATGGTGTATTATTTTTTTTTCTCTTTCTTTTTCAACCGAGTCGAATTTCGCGAAGGAAGAAGAATCCTGTAAAGCCTGGTAGCAGCATATAAATCGACGCACCTTAGATGCTCGATAGGGTCTCGAACGACGACGACAACGATGCTGAAGAAGAAGAAGAAGAAGACGAAGAAGAAGAAGAAGAAAAATAAAAATAAAAAGCAGAAGAAGAAGAAGAAGAAGAAGAAGATTGGTCCTACTGTGAACGAACGTTAAAAGAAAAAAGAAAAAAAAAAATAAAATAAATTGTCCACTCTGTTGCATCGCATCCTTCTCTAGCACTCTAACACCCTTTCATTTTTTTCTTCTTCTCAAACGAACGTGTAACTATACATATATGTGGATGAATATGTGTGAGTGCATGCGTGTATTTGTGAAGTTAACAAAAAAATAAAAATACTTTTTTAGTCTTTTCTCTCTCTTTCTCTCTCTTTCTCTCTCTCTCTCTCTCTCTCTTTCTTTCTTTCTTTTTCACTGTTTCAAAGAAGCGAGCAGTTTAATTGGTCGAAGGACTTTTCGTGGAATAAATGACGCGCGAGCACACACACACACACTTACCCTGGCTGGGGTGTTACATCCAGAAATAAGAACCCTTAACAGCACGCACCATCTGGTGAACTTAGGACAACCGAAAGTTTCATTCTTCTCTTCTCGATTGGCTTCCGATAGAATCCGGGAATTCGAGATAGAAATGAACGACGTCTTGTAAAACATGAACCAATGGAAATTTTCTAACTTTTATTGTAATTTTTTTTTATTCCTCACCCTTCCCCTTATATTCGTTCATGCATGGACGGAGGTATTTTTCTTTTCTAATTTTTATTATTATTATTATTATTATTATTATTATTATTATTATTATTATTATTATTATTATTATTATTATTATTATTATTATTATTATTATTATTTTATATCGTAGCTTATTATTTAACACTTTTTATATACGAAAGGTGTTGTGACAGACACCTTTCAAATGTTAACTTTATTATATTTAATAATATATTATTATTAATTATTAATATATTAATATATTAATATTATATTATATTAATTTAAATAATAAGTTATTTCACACCACACACACACACACACACACACATTTATTTTCAATTAAATTAATTCTAACCAATAGTAATTTATAGACATCTCAAAACTCTCTTCTTACTCATCTTGAAATTGAAGAATATGTTTCGTATAATATTTTACAAACATAACAATTTAAATAGCAAATGGTAACTATTTTTTACGCGTGACGGTTATAGTCGTCATGATATAAAATTCTGTCAAATCTCCCATGACGGATATAGTCGTTAAACACATTTAACTGATTAAATATCACGAAATAAAAGATATATGACTTAGATATGGTGTTTTCATAATTATAAACACAAATATAATCTATTCGAAATATTTAAATGATTATTTTACAACACACCAAATACATTCGTTCATAAACCAATTTCAATATCTAATATTAATCAATATATAATTCCAATAAAAAAAAAAAAAACCAAATAAATAAATCTCATGAAAGGTTTTCTCAGTAATAAAAAATTCTTACTTTATTTTGTATATAATATCTCTTGCAATTAATAAAAGTACACCCTCCTAACCCCCCTCCCCTTTCTTTATCTTTCCTATTTTGTAACGATCGATTAAATCTGATAACAAAGTGCAGGTTGTACTTACGCGAAAAAGGTAACGATTTTTAATTAAATCATTTACACTTCCCCCTAACACACACACACACACACACACACTCACGTACATACATATGTACATGATCTCAATGCGAAAGAAAGAGAGAGAGAGAGAGAGAGAGAATTGGTAAAATTTGTTTCGTGAGAAATAGGAAAATCGAGATGATCGCAATCGAGAATAAAATTTTATTTTCTCTTTCTTTCTCTCATTCTTTCTCTCTCTCTCTCTCGCTCTCTTAGTTTCTTTAGGTTTTTTCAAGTCAGGGTTTATCGTTGCACCGTAATTTGGCATTTATCGGTATATTATTATTCTTAATACGAGTGACGGAAGGATGGAATCTCGTTAAGAGAGGCGTATTCGATCGATCGTTGGTTCGTTGGTTCGTTCGAACAGAGTAAAGAAGAAGAAGAAGAAGAAGAAGAAGAAGATGAAGAAGGAAAGGGTCACCGTCCCATCCCACGTCCCTTCATCCATCCCTTCGCCATCCCTTTAGGCCCCTACGCTTTGACTTGAGACTGTCTGGTCCCGTAGAAGGGACGCAACCGATATTCTTCGATACCGCGGCATCAATCTCGCGCAAAAATTAATCTTACGGGTTGAGGTTTTCATGTTTTGCAATAATTACAGGCCTCTCTTCCTCCCCTTTCCTTACCCTTTCCCCTTCTCTCTCTCTCTCTCTCTTTTTCTCTCCTCCCTCGCATATCCTTTTCCTTCATAAAAAAGAGAGGGAGAGAGAGAGAATGAGTTTCTTCTTCGATTTTAATACGGTTTCGCACGAATCTAATATTTCCCATAATATAAATTATCGGCAATTAAAAGGAGAAAAAAATGAAATCGAGTAGGTTCGTTTTATGGCTATTTCCTTTTTTTTATTTTTATTAATATTTTTTTTCTTTTTCTTTTTTTAAAGGAACGAAGGGAAAGATCGTAAACGTGGTTTCTTTCTAAAGAGAGAAAGAGAGAGAGAGAGAGAGAGAAAGAGAGAGAGTAACTATTACTTTGTAAAATAAGAAAACGATTTTATTAAACCTATAGAAAAATCAAATACATTTTTCTAATTAAAATCTTAATTCAACGTACACTTAATTTAAGTTCTACTCTTGCATTCAATTAACTTAAGTTCAATTAAATTCAAAATTCGTAATAAATTATGATAATGATATTTGTGAAAATAATTATTCGAAATTTTTACGTGTAATAATAAATGAATAATAAATATGAAATTAAAAAAAAATAAAATAAAATAAAACAAAGATGTAATCGTGTTTCTAAAAAAATACAAAATAAAAATAAAAATGAGAATGAGAATAAGAATAAGAATGAGAGTATAAATTATGATAATGATATTTGTGAAAAATAATTATTCGAAATTTTCATACACATTTGTCAAATGGATGATGTTGATAAATGTAATAAAAAAAAAAAAAAAAAAAAAAAAATAAGAAACATAGATGAAATCGTGTTTCTTAAAGATACAAAATAAGAAATAAGAATAAGAATAAGAATAAAAATAAGAATAAGAGGAAGAGAAAGAAGATGATAATGGTGATTTCTCTTCGTGGAAATACCGGCGTGTCGTATTAAAAAGCTCTTTCGAATCGATCTCGTGCATCTCTTTCTCTCAGTGAAGAGAATCGTGACGCGCGCGTGTAAGGCCCGGAAGCTCGACATCGAAGAACACGTCGGATATAAATCCAATTGGAAGGAATATCGTAGGGCGTCACGATTCTCTTGCAAATAAAAAAAGAAGAAGAAAAAAAAATACAGAAAAAAAAATATCAAAAAACATTCTTCATATTTCCTTCACGAATAATTTCGTGAAATCTCTTTAAATGGAGAATAACTTTCACTCGATAAATTATTAACGTTATTATATCCGATCGTTTTCAAATATTTTTTTTTTTTTTATGACGAAACGAATAATAAATAATTCGTGAAATGAAATAATATAAATAATTAAAAATACAAATAATTAAATAGGTCAATGTAGTATTGTACAACAAGTTGGTTTTTCATTTGATGTTCATTTATTTTTATTTTTATTTTTAGCAAAATATTAATTAAATTATTTACAATTTTTAGAACGAACGTAAAAGAATCCTAAAATTTATACAATTTTCTTGTCCCTTTTTTATCCTTTTTCTTTTTAGCAAAATACTAAATCAATTATTTACAACTTTTGGAACGAACATAAAAGAATCCTCGAATAAACACAGCCTACATAAATCGTACGTTTTCTACTATTGGGTGGTTTACAACCAGATTGTTGTAATGTTCAGAAATACAATCGGAATAGTATACAATAGATAAAAATGTTACCTGAATAAAATCAGACGATTGTTAATACCATCAAATATTTATTATTTAGAACGACGATGAACCCATATACGTGACCATAAACTAAAGAAAAGCACACACACACACACATATATGTTCTATTTTTAGATTTACAACCGTACCAAAAAGTAATGTTAAAGAATTTACTAACCATGACAATAGCCATGAAAGATAGTATCTCAACTAAATCCGTTAAAAGGGTTTATTAAGTTTTATTTGCTACATCCTATTGTCAATACGATCAAATTTCCAATGAAAATCAGGTACACTCTTAACAACCAATGAAAAAACGTTCTATTTCTTTTACGTATAACAGTCCTAAAGAAAAAAGAAAAAAAAAATTACTCGACTTTAGTTACATTCTTTTACTTCAGTCATACATTTTTATAATTTAATTTCATTCACAATCTCATCTCAGTTCATTCATTGACAATTATCAAACGTTAGTTGTAAAGTTCGTTCATTTCATTTGTACTTTAAACAAACTTAAACAAATTTTGTTTTTATATTTTATATTTTATATTTGAAAATAGTAGTAAAGTAAGTAAGTAGAAAGTAGGGTGGTAGTGGAAATGATAGTGATGATAGTAAATAGTGGAAGTAAATTCATTCATTGACAATTATCAAACATTAGTTGTATATAATTCGTTCGTTCATTTCGTTCGTAATTTCAACAAACTTCGACAAATTTTATTTTTATATTTGAAAATAGTAGAAAGTAGGGTGAAGGGGGTGGTAGTGGAAATGATAGTGATGATAGTAAATAGTGGAAGTAAATTCATTCATTGACAATTATCAAACATTAGTTGTACAATTCATTCATTGACAATCTTCAAACATTAGTTGTATATAATTCGTTCGTTCATTTCGTTCGTAATTTCAACAAACTTCGACAGATTTTATTTTATTTTATATATTTAAAAAAAAGTACAAAGTAAGGGGGTGGGGGAAGAGTGATAGGATGATAGTGGGAGTGATGACGGTGAATAGTGGGAGTAAGTGAAGTAAAATGCAAGTGAGTGGTAAAATGGGTGTTGTTGGTTGTTTGTGTTAGTTGTTGGTGTTGGTGGTGGTGGTGAGTCGTGAGGGAGAGATTTAGAAGGACGCCAGTGCCCTATTGGCGTATTCGAGCGGAACGATATCTCGCTGGTGCAGACATAAATCCCGGCACCACGTACACGTAGCACGCCCCCACAGCACGCCCCCCATTAACTTTTTAATCTCTCCCGCGGCGTCCTGGAGGAGACTTTTAGAGATGGAAGGAGAAAGAAGAAGAAGCACAAAAGGGAATGTGAAAGAGATAAAGGAGAAAGGCCTTCTCCCCACCCCACCCCACCCCACCCGACCCCTTCCCCTCTACCCCCTTTTTCGGACTCGAGCATCTAGTTAGCAAATCCTTTCAGACACGCGGGTCTACTACTTTTGCGTTTAAAACTTTACTTTTACTTATGTTAAATTGTTTCGTTCATTTATTTAATTTTTATTTATAGATGTTAAGTGCATTTATGTTAGTATTGAGTTTAGTACGTTTTTGTAATCATTGTAATTATTTTTTTATTTAAATATTGACCCCTTTTTGGAAGGGGTCCTATTAATATTTAGAATTATTAAAGTTACTGTAACTATGTTTAATGATATCAAACAATTTGTAATTATTGTAATTATTGTTATTATTTTTATTTAAATTTTACCTTTACTTATGCTAAGTTGTTTCATTAATTTACTTTGCATTCATAGATGTTAACTGTATTTAATGTCAGTATTGAATTTAATACGTTTTGTAATCATTGTAATTATTTTTTTATTTAAATACTAACCCCTATTTGGAATGGGTGCTATTAATATTTTATAATTATTTCTATTATTATTTAGAATGATTAAAATTACTGGAATTATATTTAAATATATCGAATAAAATTATTAAACAAATGTACGAGTTATTAAAAGATACCTCAAAGTAAAACATCCAATGCTATTAAATTCTACAACAATTCTAATAATAAATTATTATTCGATTGACCAATGAAATATTTTAAAATCAATAAGAACAAATATAAAAATATGTTAACAACATAAATAATTGTGGTTAAACTTAAAAATGACTTTTGGTGTATCGAAATCTTAATGGCATGAAAGGGTTGGTTGAGAACGATGACGAAAACGGAAGTAAGTATGGAAAGTAAGGAAGTAAAGGATCAAAAGATGGACAAAAAAGAAAAGAAAAGGGAATAAGACACAGAGAAGAAGAAGAAGAATAAGAAGAAGAAGAAGAAGGTAAGATGGTATATCTCTCGGTGCCTTAATTTACAAGAGCGATCGCGATCTGCTGTAGATAGGGTTGCCCGCGTCGGGATATAATTTAGCGGTAGTCGGCTTCTATATACGATCTCCTCCAATCAACCACTTAGCCCGACGATGTATTTACGAGGTGTTCTGTAATTTTCTCTAATTCGACGCGACTCTTCTCCTTCTTCTTCTTATTCTTATTCTTATTCTTATTCTTATTCTTATTCTTATTCTTATTCGTATTCTTATTCTTATTTCTTCCGTGACCACCTCCGCATATGTTCTCTATGTACATATCAATGTAACATACTTAAACCTTTTACTGAAATGATACTCGTTCATTTCAATCCCATTTCATTTTTTTACAATCTCATTTCATTTATTTAATACTTCATAACATTCTTGAAAATTTATACTATCGACTTTTATTAAATTAGAGAATTATTGGAAGGTAAGATAATTGTTTTCTAAAAAAAGAATTTTCTTTTCTTTTAACCCTTTCGCACCAAATGGGACATATGCTGTCCCAGTCGGGGAACATTTGTCAATCAATTCAAAACTCAATTGTGAAATCACACTGTTTTGTTGATGGTGTACTGTTATGGGAACGTTTATGCGTCTCCAAGTCTTTCAATCTTTTAGGCATAAAAGTTTGTTTCTCTAACAATCGCTTGGAAGAGAAATGAACTGATCTTTGTAATGGGACGCACTCAAACTTATTTTTTTTTGCTGTATTGATAGGGTTAAATGAAACTCGGTTATTTCAATCTCATTTCATTTTTCTAACAGATCTGTAATTCATTTTATAACTTAAATGAATGAGCCTGTTTCAATTAGAATCATTTGCAAGTTAGACAATTGTTTTCTAATAAATTATTTTTAATTTATTCTTCAAATACACACATCTACGAATCAAATTGAATTTTTTTTTTTTACAATGACACCCATCGTTTCAATTTCGTTTTATTTTTCTAATACCTACATAATAATGTTCTCTATAATTTATCCAATAACTTTACCCTTATTTTGATTAGAATTTCACGATAGTAGAAAATACAACTATAAATTGTGCTAACATGTTTACCAGATATTTTCCCATTCTCCCTCTCGTTTCTCTTTCTAGTTATAGTCTTAAATGAAAAGTAAAATTCTTCTTGTATAAAACATAATATAATAAAGTAAGAAAAGATCGTAGTCTCGATCGTTTATGAATTTTTTTAAGATCGCGGTAAATATCGTAATGACTTTGAATATTGTCGGGGCGTGACGACGAGAGTTAACCGGCTCATTTTTGTATCATAACCATACAAACTTTCTTCTTTTTTCTCAGAAGAAAAGTTACACTCTATAAAAATGCTCCCTCTATTACGAAAAGATAATCCTAACCCCTTTCCCCTATAGTGAACCCCTTTCTCTTCGTTTATTTTCCAATATTAGCGGGCTTTCTTTTTTTAACTACCTTAAACGAAAAATCAACGACATTTTTTGTTTTATTTTTTCTTCGCTTTACCTTTTATCTAACTAAAATAAGAATATTTTATTTTTATGATAATTATGATTGTTTGTCAAATAATAAATGTAAATAATAAATATTTTAATGTGTATAAGAGAGAGAGAGAGAGAGAGAGAGAGAGTGGACGGAAATATGGTGGTGGAAGATTTAATCAGAGTGTAAAACGAATATTTTATCTTACGTATTTTAATATATAGTATAATATTATATTTAATATAATATAATATAATAAATATATAATAAATGTAATATATATATATATTAAATAAAAATTTATTATATATAATTTATTATAAATAAATTTAAAATTATACATATTATATTTATTATATACTTATTTAATATATATTTTATATTTTATTTATATATATATATATTATATAAAATAAATATTATATTATATTATATTAATTATAATATATATATATTAATAAAATATATATATTATATATAATATAATATAATATAATACACAATATAATGTAATATTTATTTTTAAAATATACAAATGTAATAAATATATACATAATATATATATACATAAATATTTTATCTTATATCGTAATTATAATTGTTCGTCAAATAATAAATATAGATACAATATTTAATAATATATTAAAATAAAAATATTAGGGTGAAAAATTCAATCGAGTGTAAAATGAATATTTTATCTTACAATAATTATAATTGTTCATTAAATAATAAACATAGATAAAATATTAAAAATGTATTATATATTAGAATAGAAATATGGGGGTGGAAGATTCAATCGAGTGGTGCATAAAATAAGAAAAAGTAAGAGAAAGATAGAAGAAAAATAAAAATAAAAATAAAATGAGAAAGAGAGAGAGAGAGAAGGAAAGTTCGCTCTGAGTTCTCGCGCCCTCCCACCTGCGATCTGATTAACGGCGAGCCGTGCCTTTTTTCTGGCGAGGGCACCTCTAACATAAACATTATGATCGAGCCAACATAAATACATCGCATTGGCGGCTCCGATCGAATAACCTGCCCTACCAAATAGGAATACCAACATTTCAAAATGAGAAACAAATAAAAAAATAAGTATACATATTATACAGTATAACAAGATAATAATTAAAAAAATCATACGTCAAATCAAAGCGAATTCGAAACAAACCTTAAAAAAAAATAATTTTATCTACACGTGAAAGTATAGAAAAAGTAACAGAAGATAAAAAGATAAATGTAGATAGATAAAAAAGGATTCTAATAATAATGATAAAAAAAAAAATTAACAAATAATATGTACATATAGGTAAAATCAAAGTACAAAAAAATGTATGTGTGTAAAAAGTATGGTAAAAAAAAAAAACAAAGATTTGTTACAATGATGTTTTTTCCGTCCCCATTCCACGCCATTGCTAAGACTTGAAGCCGACGTGGCCGCTTTAATATAATATTATTGGCTATTGATAAATTGTCGATAATGATGGGTTAGCCACCCTTTAGCTCTCCCATGTACGTAGGAGGGAGAGAAGAACCCTTTCTTTCTCTCTTTCTCTCTTTCTCTTTTCTGATTCTTTCTTTTCTCATCTTCCTTTCTTCTTGATTCCTCGCGGGCTCGATGCGAAATTCTTGTTAAAGTTTCTCCCTGATCCTCTCTCTCTCACTCTCTCACTCTCTCACTCTCTCTTTAATACATTTATATGTATATGTGTTAGTTAAAAAAATAAAAATAAAAAAAATTAAAGGATGGAAAGCCCTTTTTGGTTGGAGAATATCTTCGACTACTTTGAAGGTCGAGACTCCAGTTTTCGCACGATCCAAACTGGCCCGACGAAAGAGGTGGACCAACGTACACCAGCATCACCATCACCACCACCATCACCACCACCATCACCACCATCACGACCACCTCGATCGTTCGTGATCGATAGCCCTATGAAAACCATTAAAGACGGAATTGCTTCGCAGCCTTTTAATTCTTTATCGGCGCGATAACAGGGAGATCGTTTTGGCCTCGGGGTCACCCGGAAATGAGAGATGATACACCTCTATGATCCTTATTACGTTATCCCTTTTTTTTATTATTATTATTATTATTATTATTTTTTTTTTTTTAATTAAATCAAAACTTCTCTTTTTATTATTTACAATAAATATAATATAATGTTTAATATTACAATATTGTTAAATGCATTTATTTTCGTTTGTTTGATGTTCTTGTTTTTTTTTTTTTTTTTTTTTTTTTTTTTTTACAAATGAGATAACACTCATCGAAGTTATTTACTTCAATTTATTTTAATCATTATAATATTATAAAAATTATTAATGGTACTAGATAAGAGTATTAACCAGAATATCTACATTTTTCATTTACTACACATTTAATATAAATGTTAGTTTATGATGAACATAAATAATTTCTAATTCTAAAGTAAAATCCCTTTTAGCAGAATTTTAAAAATAACGTATTACAAAAAAAATAATTAATTATTTTAAATTGATAGGAAGAAATACAAATACTTCTGCAACTAATTATACATTTAAATAATTTAATATATGAAAAACAAAAATTTCTATCATTATTAATATTGAACAATTCTAAAATACATTTCCTTTTAGCAAAATTTTAAAAATATCATATTACAAAAAAAAAGATAATTAATTATTTTAAATTGATAGCAAGAAATACAAATACTTCTGCAACTTATTATACATTTGAATAATTTAATTAATATTAATCATAATATATATATATATATATAGAAAGAAATTTACATATATCAATATCAATGTTAATTAACTCTAAAATAAATTTTCTTTTTATCAAAATTTTCAAAATACCATATTACAAAAATATAATTAACAATATTAAATTCATAGGAAAAAAAAAGAAATATGAATACTTTTGTGTGAAACTAATTATACATTTGAATAATTTAATTAATATTAATCATAATATATGAAAAGATAAATTACGAGATGTTTTGATAGATATAATTCCTTAAATATACTTTAATTGTTTTTTTAAACATAAATCGTCGTCATCATAATAGTAGTAGTAGTAGTTACTACTACTGTAGTTAGGTATACTTATTAACAGTAGCATAATCGCAGTGAAAAGAAAACATTACCATAAGCGCGTTAACCCAAACGTTGCAACGCGTGAAATAGATATAAGCGACGATATCTTAACGGCCGAGAAACAACACACACATATACATATACAAATGATGTTACTATAGGGCAAACAATGCTGATGGTAATTACGTAATTTCGCATTTAAATGATCACGTCGTGCCATAAAGCTTTACTTATGTGTTAAGATGTAGAGAGAGAGGGGGGGGTGGATGAATGCAAGTAAATTTACGTTCAACGATGCGTTTCTTTTTCTTTTTTTTTTTTTTTTTTTTTTTTATATATATATATATATACATACACATTAATTCATCTGTTTTATTATTTATTCATACAATTTTTTTTTTTTCATTTCAAATTAAAAATCATTTATGTCTATCAATCTGTTAAATAATTTTCTAAAAAGATTTATCAGATAATTATTAGGGGATACTACAAAAATTCGTATGTTTATTGTGTTGTTTCAAATAGTTTGGAATTTTTTTAATATACAAGTGTAATATTTTATTTAAAAATACAACTACTTCCGGTTAACTCTGTTATTTATCATTTTTTCTCAAGATAATAGGACAATTTTTTAGATTTATCGTGTTATTTCAGATAAGGTGCAATATTTTTAATATGCAAGTGAAATATTTAATTTAGAAATCTACCTCTATTTGATTCACTATAATATTTATAATTTTTTAAGGTAAAAGACAATTTTTTTATATTATTAATTATCAAATATTATATTCCACTACTGAACTTGTAATTTTAAAATCTTAAAATCTAGTATTTGTTTTGGAAATAAGAAATATTGTGCTATTGTAAAAGAGAGTTTAGTGAAATATTTAATTTAAAAAACTAAAAATAAAATAGAACTATAAAAATATAATAAATATTAGAGTGAATATTTAGAATTTTTTGAAATAAAAAAGAATTTGCTTGTAAATTGTTAATTATCAAATATTATTTGATAATTACTTGAAATACTCGATTTTAAGATTTTAAAATTGCAACTTCAATAGTAGAATATAAATAAGAAAATATTGTGCTATTGCAAAAGAAAGTTTAATGAAATATTTAATTTAAAAAACGCACCTATTTTTGATTCACTCTAATATTTATAATTTCAAGGTAACAATGAATTTATTTAGATTATTAATTATAAAATATTATTTTCCTCTACAAATACTTAATTTTAATATTTTCTTATTCAATAGTAGAATATAAATAAGAAATATTGTACTATTGTAAAAAAGAATGAAAAAAACAAAAAAGAGTTTGGTAAAGTATGTAAGTAACTGGTCACATATACATATATATATACATCACATATACATATATATATATATATAAACACGTTGGTGGGGGTAAGTTATGACTTAACGAGGAGTTAGCGTGATCTCGAGCACTGGACAAGCCTTGTGGAAGCTTACTGGCTCGTGTTTAAACGACCGATTCTCTCGAACTTCGTCCTTCTGTACAGAAAGCGGGGATATATAATCGGTTAGCCACGCCGGAAGTAAGTGCAGCTTTCCGTGAGAGAACGTATATTATGGATAGGCCCACATGTATGTGCAAAAGAGAAATAGAATGTGAAAAGAGAAAGTAGCAAACACAACTAACCAACCACTACTACCTCCTCATCTTCATTCCTTTTTTTTCTTGTACCAAACGAAATTGCAATACCTGTCTCCGAAACTTTATTACGTTCTTAATCTTAAACACATTTTCTTCTATTTTTTATTATATTATATTTTAAAATACAAATCAAAATATGATGAGATATGATTAAAGTGAATAATATATATAATATATATATATATATATATATATATATATATATATATATATATATATATATATATATATAGTGGTTTAATTAAAATATTGTAATATAATTAAGACAATTTATATAATATATAATATATAATAATATATAATTTATATAATATATATATAAATATTATTTTTAATATATATTTATATAATATATAATATATTATATATAATTTATATATTATATATAATATATAAATATATAATGTATATTTATTAATATTTATTATATTAATATAATATTTATTATATATTATATAACATTATATTATAATTTTATTTAACATTATTATAATATTATATAATATAGTAATTATATTAATATTAATATATAATATAAAAATTATAATATATATAGTATATGATATATTAATATATTATTATAATATTAATATAATAATTATAATAATATTATATTATTAATTTATTTATTAATATATTAATAATATAATATTAATGTAATATAATATAATTAATATAAATAATATAAAAATATATAAAATAATATTTTCCTATATTAAATTATATAATATATTAAAATAAATAATATAATATAATTATTAATATATATTTATTAATATTTTTTTTAATATGTAAATTTATTATATATTAATAATTATATTAATATTATATTATATTATATTATACTAATATATATATATATATATATATATATATATATATATATATATATATATAGAATAAATTTATATAATAGTAAATATATATTAAATATAACATAAAATAACAAGGCTAATTTTAAAATGGAAATGAAGAGAATACCGAGTGATATATAATTTAATTTGTCAAAAAATGAATATACAAATATATATATATATTTATATAAAAAAATTATAAACATTTCTTTAACCCTTTTTTACCTGTTATTTTTCTAACCCTTTATATTATTGACATTTTTAACCTATTATTCGTTGTTAGTAATTTATTGCATTGGTAATAATAGGTTTTATGTTAATGGAATACCAACTTTTAACCGATGCAATAAATTTAGTAAAAAGAAGTAGTCTTCTTTACATTTACATTCCTTCAAGGACTATTACATAAAAATAAATTTAGGTAAAAGTCACTTAACATTCCTCTTTGAACAATTACATTTGTCTATTTCCTTTACGAACTTTTCTTTTGATCTTCAATAGATGCATCGAAAAAAAGTACATACCGATATATTTACAATAGGGTAAAAATTCTTTATCGAATACTCATTCTGCCTCGTAATCCATTTTTTTACATTCAAATCTTCTTCTATTTGTATTTTCTTTTCTTATGTAACGAAAGTAATAGAGAAAGAGTTAAAGTTGGAAGACGTGGGACATGATTTAGTATCAATTCATACAATTTAAATATTTCAATCGTTTTCTATTTTACCTTTACTTCTTCTTCTTCTCTTTCTACATTTATCCTATTCTTATATTCAACCTTTTTATATAAATTTTTTAGAAATACACTGTTGGAATTTTAACTTATTTTCTTTTATAGAAAAGTAGTCGCCTGGTTTCAGGCGACTGGTGCAGGTATTTTCGTCTAGGGAAAGATTAAAGTTCCCACGAATGGTCATTCCAAAACAAAAATCTAATTCATCCAGAAAGAAAAAGATATAACATTTTAGAAACTCATGGTTTCTCTTGTTTATCTTTTCTATTTAATGAAACTGAGTCACAGCAATGCGTGATGGAGGACAGCTAGTAAAATAAAATAAAAATAAAAAAAAAAAACGTAGAATATCAAATTAATTGAATAAAATATTCTTAAACAATATCCCCCTTTCCCCCTTCCATTCAATGAATCTCCAATCATGAACCTTACATCTATCGATCATTATAAAGTATATGATTCTTAAATGAATGTAATATTATTGGATAAAATGTTGAATAAGTTTGAAATAGTATAAAACGTTGAGCAAGTTCATAGTTGTAGTTGAAGTAGACGTTTAGGTAAGGAAAATAACGAGTGACCAGGTTGAATATGTATATGTATAAATATGTGTGTATGTGTATATGTGTATTTTTGCGTACTAGTAGTAACAGTAGCACGCAAACGATCGTTCGTATATAGCAAGAGCCGTACTTTTCGAGATAATGCCGAGGCGTTATCTGATGATAAATAGATATACCTTTGCCGAAGCCGGCGCTTTACCTCGCTAATGGACGCCTCCGCTTCGATATCATCGCAGGTACCGTTCGTTATCTAAACGTGAATAATTATCTTCCACGACGAAGCCGGTAGATCACTAGGGACGATATATTTCTATCACGAGTAGACTTATACTACTGTGTTGTATTCTCATAGAGATCCCTTTTTTTTTTTTTTTTTTTTAAACATTTCTAACAGAAACAGAGTGTATGAGAATGTTTACGTGTGTATATGTGTTTTTATTTTGGGTTGTCATCTTATTAAAATGATCCATGAAATATTATATATATATTAATTGTGTATTTTCACTTTAGTCATTTGATTTCTTATTTTTAAAATAGTTCGTTTAATCAACTGATGATTGTCGGTTTTTAATATTAGAAAGAGATAGAAAATGTTTCGATGTGTGTAAGTGTCTTTTTATTTTGGGGTGTCATCTTATTAAAATGATCCATGAAATATTATATATATATTAATTGTGTATTTTCACTTTAGTCATTTTATTTCTTATTTTTAAAATAGTTCGTTTAATCAACTGATGATTGTCGATTTTTAATATTAGAAAGAGATAGAAAATGTTTGGATGTGTGTAAGTGTCTTTTTATTTTGGGGTGTCATCTTATTAAAATGATCCATGAAATATTATATATATATTAATTGTGTATTTTCACTTTAGTCATTTTATTTCTTATTTTTAAAATAGTTCGTTTAATCAACTGATGATTGTCGGTTTTTAATATTAGAAAGAGATAGAAAATGTTTGGATATGTGTGAGCGTTTTTTATTTTGGGATGTCATTTTAATTGAGATGGTCCATGAACAAATATGTTCTTCTGTCATTTTATTTCTTATTTTTAAAATAGTTGGTCTAATCAACTGATGTTTATCAATTTTTAATATTAGAAAAAAAGAGACAGATAATGTTTAGGTGTATGTATATGTGTGTAGTATTTTAGGGTTACTCTATTTTAAATGATTCGTGTAATATATGTCATTTGTATTACCTATTTTTAAGTAATCTAATCAAGTGACATTAATCTCTTGTCAACATTAGAACCAAGAAAGAAAGATCCTTGTTAATTTTCTTCTGTAAATATTCCACCAAATTCGTAGTATTAACATTTTCTGTATTTATTTTTGATCGATACTTTAATAAAAAAAAAAAAAAAAATTAAGAAATATGAGAGTTTTTTATATTTCTAGATAACATTATTGGATATATCATAAAGAATAGATTTTATATGACATGAAATATATATATAAAGTAAAGTGCAAATATATATATACTGCAATAATTAAGGTGAACAATTATCGTACAAGATTATACGTGTAAGAACAGTGTTTCTTTGTATCCCCCCAAATGTCACGAGCGAGGAAGGAATTAGTATAACCTTTACGATAAGGATTAAAGTTAGAACTTTCTTTAGTCGAGACCGTATATTACTCTAAAATGATCGATATACTTATATATATAAACATATACATATATAGATTCGTGAATGATCGTTGAGCTAGCGAGAACGATGTTAATTAATAAACGTCGGATCTGGAACGGTGTGTGCACCGTTGTTCGAATTTTCTCTCTCTCTCTCTCTCTCTCT
This sequence comes from Polistes dominula, assembly GCF_049000335.1. Lineage (NCBI taxonomy): Eukaryota > Metazoa > Arthropoda > Insecta > Hymenoptera > Vespidae > Polistes > Polistes dominula. The sequence continues at coordinate 4,334,025 of NW_028300963.1, forward strand.
TTCTCTCTCTCTCTCTTTCTATCTTTTTTTTTTTCTTTTTTTTTTTCATTCTCTCTTACTCCTTTTACCTTTGGCATAGGTACAACACACGGCGCCTATGGAGGATCGCTCTATATAATGAATAATTTAGGTAAGCGAAGGTTGCTGTGGGTGCACGCCATCGTACCGGGTAAAAACTAATGCCTGCCCAGATAAATTAGCGATAAACGGCGAAGATAATCATCTAGATAACTCCCGTGCCGCTGAGGCCCTTACACGCGACTTTATACTAGTATTGTATTATATATATATAGTATGTAAGTATTTATACGTCCCCCTTCCTTCTTCTTCTTCTTCTTCTTCTTTTTTCTTACTCTCTGACCACTATGGAAAATATTTTACATCTATGTATACACCTAGGTTTTTAAATACATATATTTATATCACATAGATTACAAAAAAAAAAAAATAACAAATCTTACAAAATATAATGTATGTTAAAAATTTATGAAAAAAAAAAAAAAAAAAACAGGTAAGGAAAGTTCAATATTCGTAAGTTTGTTTGTACTTTCTCATGAAATTTCCGTGTTTAAAAATTCGATGTCATCTGTGAGCATTCATTCGAATGAAAGTGACGTGGGTTCTCGAATACAGTCCGTTAAAGAGAAGATTATTATTTAAATACACCCGTCGATTAGTTTATTCGCAAAACACACAAAGAATCATAAAGAAAAAATCGTAAAACTTATCAATTTATCAGAACTTATCAAACTTTTCGGAAATACCCAACGAATTCAGGTGTTCCCAAGTTTATTCGGAAATAAACTACGAACTTTTCGGAAATACCCTACGAACTTTTTAGAACCGTACAGTTTTTTATAAATTAGTTGACAAAAATCAAGTTATACAAATAATATTATATATATATTATACAAATAATATTATATATAATATATATATATTCCTGTATAAAATTATATGGGATAGCGTGAAATTTAAGACATGAGAATTTTTCCATGTACTCTAATATTAATTTGATAGATTTCACTTGTAGTCGTATCAAAAATTTTTCAAAAAAAATTCAACGAAATAATAAAAAAAAAATTAACTTTAGTTTAATGATTCTAAACGAGAATAGTGCATACACGAGACAATCCTTCTTGCATTATACTTCTACTACAATATATATATATATATAGGGAAAAAGGAAAATGCTTAGTACGCGATCTCTCGTGTATGATAGGAAAAATATAAAAAAGGGGCCGGCCTTGCGACAAAAGCATTTCCTACCCTTTCCGTGTCAAAAGAATAGATCGCGATTTACGATTAATAAATGGCACGCTTTTATCATCATCGAATATACATACCACATGTAGCATGCTCATTAAATCCTAGGCACCTTAATACAATAATACACACATCTACACATATATACATATATATATTTTTTATTTTTTTGTGGTACAATTCATAGAATAAACTCAAATCAAATAGACAAATTTGCATTAAGTGAAGGTACATCATTTCGAATCGAATTTCTTTTTTTTTTTTTTTTTTTTGACTAAAAGAAAAATAAATGCAATCAGTAGTTTTCTACATTGTTTTAAAATTTTTTTTTATTAATTTACCAGAAAAGTAAATTGCTCAATTTATATTAAATAATTTAATTAATTTAATTAATATTATTTTGTATTATTTAATTTATTATTATTTATTAAATTAATTTATATTAAATAATAATTTATATATATATATTCTATAAATTATAAATTATAATATATTTTATAATATTTATTAATTTAATAAATTATAATTATATTATTATATAGTATTATAATTTTATCTATATAATTAATTTTTTATTTTATTTTTTTTATTTATTAATTTACCTTATATATTTATATATATTTAAAAGTAATATAATTACAATTACTTAAGTAATATAAATTACATTTTTATTTTATATTAATAACTATATTTAATAATAATAATAAAATTATTATTATTATTATTTTATTATTATAATTTTATTATTATTAAAAATAATATTATATATATACATATATATATATATATATATTATTTTTATATTATCATATATATAATAATATAATATAAAATAAAATATTATATTAATTTATTATGATATATATTATTATTAAAAACAAATAACAAATATTATTATTAATTTATAAAAAATAATAAAGGTAATCTATTAAATATCATTTAAATATAATATTAATAATTAAATTGTTTTACACATTGATCGAAAGTTCTACGCATTTATTTTTCTTTTCCATTTAGTTTTCTTTTTTCTCTTTTTAGTCGAAAATACGTTGACAACGATGTTAATTATTTACTTTTCTATTTTTTTTCATTTTTTTTTTTTATTATTTTATCTCGAGACAAAATTTAGAACATAGATAAGTGGAAAAGTTGAATTAACTTTTTCCTGAGAGAGAAAGAAAAGAGTAAAAAAAAAAAAAAAAAATATTAAAGCTTACGCCCTTTTTTGCCTGTTGGTTTAATCGTTGATTAGGTTACTCCTGTACTAGTTTCAATATTTTCCTTTTTGTGCTTTTTTTTTTCTTTTTTCTCCTTCTTTTCTTTTCTCGTAAACTCGATAAATGTTATCACATTAAATAATCCACATTTTATTTTCTTTATTTTCTTTTATTATTACTTCCATCAACGTTTAAATCAAATAAAAAAAAGAAAATATCTTTGAATAGTAAAATGTTAATTACAATTTTTTTAATATTGTTACATTGTTCAAATTTAGAACGAGATACGAGATACGAGAATGAGAAAGAAAGAAAGAAAAAAAAAAAAAGAAAACCTTGGATTAGTTTTCCTCACGAGTAAAAAGAAAAATGTCCTTGCAACGAATGTGATATAAACTTTTTAACAAAATTAAATGTCGTCAACATAGAAATGTAATTAATTCGTTTAGAAAATACTAAAAAAAAAAAAAAAGAAACAAAACAAAAAAAATAAAAAAAAAAATAAAAATAAAAAACATGAGTATAATACATTGAATTTGTCATTCAATGAGTCTAGAGTATGTTTCTGTATTTGATCGATTAATTTAAAATCAATGTATGAAAAAAAACCATTCTAAACATACACATAACACACACACACATACATACACCTATACTGGAATAGAGAGAAAAATGTCAAACGCAAATGATAGAAATTTCTTTTATTTTATTTTGTATTTTTTTTTCTTTTTTTTTCTTTTTTTTTTTTTTTTTTACTGTTTTGTTGTGTCGTACACATAGTTTGTTGTCGCGAAAGATCGTTTATGCTTATCGGAACTTTGAAAAGTAGCCGCATGCGATAATGTCAGAAGCAACGGTGCTCGTCGTTTCAGTTCGTTTGGAGATTTCATCAAGGATGAGAGAGAAAAAGAGAGAGAGAAAGAGAGAGAAAAGAGAGAGAGAGAGAGAGTATGAGTGAACGAGTAGTCGATCGCGATTAATGCTTTAAACTAGAAGTAAAAGGATCGAGGACAATGACGAAGGGGGATCGATTTTCTCTCTTCCTCTCTCACTCTATCATTCTCTTTCTCTTTATACTTCTCTCTCTCACTCTCTCACTCTCTCTCGGGGACTCGAAGAACCTTTTAAATGCCACTTTAATCACGTACAATTCGCTAACCGCACACGCGAATACTTAACCTAATCATTATTATGTTATTATCTATCACAATACCTACTTTAATTGATTGATATTAATCATTCGACAATTCTATAGGTTAGTTTGAGTTATAATCATGTCAAAAGTATTATTATTATTATGATTATTATTAATTGGCTTTAGGAAACTCGAAAGTTCATTCATTGACAAAAGTATATATGTAAATATGTAATTTAATAATTATGATTTCTTTTTTTCTTTTTCTTTTTTTTCAACTTGGTTTGTTAAGTGATTTGGAAAGAGATTAATTAATTTTTTTTCTTTTTTTTTTTTTTTTTAGTTTTAAGTGTATATTTAGATATTTGTTGAATTAATTAATTATCTGAGATTGGAGAATAAGTTGTTTTTTTTTTTTTTTTTTAACGCATTTAAATATTTATTAAATTATTTATCTTAGATTGGAATAAAATTTGTTTCGTACTCTGTACATTAAATTAAAAATTGAAATTAAATTAAAAAAAAAAAAAAAAAACTATATTAAATTTACCTGTATTTATATTACATTACTGTATATTAAATTAAAAAAAAATTATATTAAATTAACCGTATTTATATTATATTATTGTATTTTAAAATTAAAAAATCATTTTTTTTTGCACTTTTTTTTGCATTTTTTTTTTATGTCAAGTTTTTTATATTATTTTATTTATTTTATTTAATTTTACAAAATGTCGATAGGATTTATAAATCATTTGTAATCTGTTATCAAACATATTCCGTCTTTCTCTCTTTTTCTGTGTTGATTTTTTTTTTCTCTTTTTATTATTCACAAGTTGATTCTTCTTTATACGGTAATTTAAACGTTCGATTCTCTCTCGAGTTTGTTCATCTCAACCCATAAAAGCAAGCAACAGAGAACTCGATTTGAGTTTTCTCTCTTTTACTCTCTTCTTCTTTCTCGACGTTCGTTTCTCTCTTCCGGTCGAATTAATGGAACTAGACATTGAAATAGAGAAAGAAGGAATAAGAGAAAAGATCGAAGATAGTTTTCAACCGGTAGAAACGTCAAATAGAAGAGCGTTGAACGAACCATAAGAAGAAATGGATGGATAAAAAAAGAGAAAGAGAGAAAGAGAGAAAGAAAGAAAGAGAGAAAGAGAGAAAGAGAGAGTTGTCAATTAACTGTACGAAGGTAATCTTTCGAGTATTCATTATGACCCGTTGATGAAAAACGTAGCTACTTTTAACGAAACGAAACGTTATCATTCTTTCCTTTCCCACTTCCATCTTTTCTTTTTTGTCTTTTTTTTTTTTTGTAATTCATTTGTAGTTTAAAAATTCAATCTGCAATTTTGATATGTGAATAATATCGTAAAATGTTACTCGATTGATTAATAAATATGTCAAAACTATTGATACCTTTTGATATTTCATATTTTATTATTAATAAAAAATTTATATTTCATTTTGATATATTTAAATGAAATACATTTCATATGTTATTTGTGAATAATTTTTTTTTTTTTTTTAAATAAAGAAAAAGATTGAAATTTTTATATTTGTAATTTAAAAATTAAAATTGAATATCTTTCAATTATCATCACTTCATTCTATACTTTATTGATAGCAAATATTAATTTATATTATAATTAAAATTATTTTCATTGTTTCACACGAATGATTTTTTCATAAATTTAAAAAAAAAAAAACATTCCAACATAGATAATATTTAATAGGCAAATATTAAATGGAAAAGTATATCTTACAGCATGTTAAAAGTATCGATAATAATCGGTGCATTAATTTGACGAAAGAACATTTAGAAAAAAAACCTTTTATACATACGAAAGTCACGAACCCTTACTAAGAACGGTGCTATCGGTTACAAGATCAAGGAAATAATATTAAAATATCATGTGTGCAGATCACACGTGTTAGAAGTGAAACCTTCAAAATTTGATTGTTACCACATTCAAAAATTACTTAACATTTTATTGACACATAATACATAACATATTACACAGTAAACAAGTTCTCAATTTGAAGTTTTTTGAAAGGATTATTTCACTTCTAACACGTGTGATCTGCACACATGTTTTTTATTTCTTCTCTTCTTATTTAGTATCGTGGCCGTTACATAGCCGCCCACCGCTCCGTTACATCGCCGCCACGTTTCACTTTTTTCAAATCACTCGATTACTTAAAATAAGTAATAAATAATTCTCCCGCATAAACACAAATAGTATATTCATAAACGTCATTTTCAACGAGCAATCATCTCCGTTTATGAGAGATGTTTAAGTGACATGTCATTTTGTTCAGGTAGATGAAACAAATTGCTTCCTTCGATGACTACTCGCCAATTCGATCGATTTTTCGAATCTTCTCCGAGTCCTCTCCTTTTTCCTCATACATACAAACAGACAGACACATACAAACACACACGCATACTTTCTGTTTAACAATATGATCGATTCCTCACGAAACGTGTCGTGAAAAAGAGAAGAATCAACAAATCCAGTATACCAACGGATTTTCACAAAGAAACACCGGTTTGTTCTACACAAACATACATACACACGCGTTCATACAGAACATACACATATTTGTATGAAACACACATATGAATACCCTCGAGAAAGAACTCAAATACACATACACATACATACACGTACTGTACGTAATAAAATGCTTTTCAATTCCAGCGAGTGGAAAGTCCCATTGAGCCGGAGATACGCATGCAAAACGCCCTCCCGCCCTCCCATCCACCTCCCATCCACCCTCCTCCTCCTCCCATTTGATGTCGTCGGAGAACCGACACAAGCGAAGAAGACACGCACGTTGTGCGACAGAAATGTTGCATATAGAAAAGCAGCAGCAGCAGCAGCATCATCCTACTCTTTTCACCCCTGCCTGCCTGCCTGCCTGCCACCCACTTTCAACCCGCAACCCCTCAGCCCTACTCGCAAGTTCCCAACCCCCCTCTTCTTGCAGCCCTTTTCTCTCTCTTCTTTGTCCCGTCCTGGCGAGGCGCCGGCCGATTGTGCGACGCGTTGATAATTTTAAAACAATGCCAGACCGCCTGGCCGCACATTGTGCAAAAATCACCAGTTAAAGAGAAAGAGAACAAACAAATCTAAAAGAGAAAAACAGAATTAGAGAGAGAGAAAGAAAGTATATGCGTGGGTAAGTGTGAGTATTAGAAAGAGAAAGAAAATACCAGTTCGTTCGTTCGTTCGTTCATTCGTTCGTTCATTCGTTCATTCCCTAGCAAACGACACGCGAACATAGGGGTGAGTTCTTTTATCTCGTTTATTGACGAAATCCCAAGCTGGCCTCGATCGGCTAATCGACCATGTCGACACCAGAGATTCCTTCACATTCCTGGCATATACACATGCATACATACACATATATATACATATAACTAGATTTCTCTCTCCCTGTGTTAACGTTAAGCTCAACATCCCTGTTTAAAGGGACCAAGAGAAAAGAGAAAATGCCTGTCGATATTATGACTTCCATGGTTCTCCGATTTTCCAACGATTCGATTGGTCCTCGTCGTATGACAAGACGTCGTCTCAAATAGGAAGAAAGAGATGATTTTACCCCTCCAGACCCCCACCGTTGACAACGTTGACAACGTTGAGAAAGACAGAAAACGATGAGACACACCAGACAGACAGATAGATAGACAGAGAGAAACATAAGCGTGGAAAGGAACTAGCAAAGGACTATTGTGATGCTCGTTCTGATTTTATCCACCCCTCCTCCACCTCCTTCACCATCTCCTCCTATTTCATTCCTCTCGATAATTCCATTATCGAAAGGCTTATAGATCGACGGATTTTCAACAAGGCTCATCCCCTGTTCGTGTTATATTTATACACATGTGTATCAGTATTATGTGTGTGTGTGTGTTTTACGTACGTTTAACACTATCATACTTTCGGAGAAATCCAGCAAGTATTACATACAATCTACTGTTATTATTGCTAAAGAGGATATGTATTTTTACATGTGTACATGTATATGTATATGTATACGTGTGTATGTCTCTATGAGAATGTAGAAAGAGAGAAAGAAACATTGCAAATCACAGAGTGCTCACGTACAGCGATGCATGTCATAATGAACGCCAGGCGACTTTTTGTTTCGGTCCCGTCGGCCGGAAATATCGGCCATTTTGAATTTTCAATTTTCAACGCTCTAGTAAGCCCTTCTACTCCCTTCACGCCTTGCCTCGCGCTCACGCCCACTCATCTCGCCCAACGCGTATAGTCGTAGTTAGAGTAATTGTAATAGTGGAAGGTTGCTAAGGTAGGTAGGTAGGTAGGTAGGTAGCCAGGTAGGTGCCAGGTAGGTAGGTAGGTAGGTAGGTAGGTAGGTATGTTCTTCTCTCGTCAATCCAAATTGTTTCTTCTTCTTCATCTTTTTTTTCTGTTCCAATAGGTTTTTCTTTTTTTTTAATTATGATTAACATTAATCTCAGATTTGTTTAATTAATTAAAATTTATCGGAGTAGGCATGAATTCTTTTTGATAAAATTATTATTGTATATATAATAATAACTGTAATATATATATTACTAATAATGAATATTAGTTTAATATATATAATAAATTTATATAATAAAATAAATAAATATATATTATAAATATATAAATAAATAAATAAATATATATTATATAATATATATAATATTAAATTGATATATGTATATACATAAATTTAATTGTTTTTATTTATAATATTTTTTTTACGTATAATATTTTTTATATATAATATTTCTTCTTTCATTTGCTTAATCATTATAACCAAAAATACAATCATTAAAACAAAAGTAATTATTTGA